>NW_006298965.1:387186-392600 GCF_000327345.1 Myotis davidii | reverse complement strand
CGGGGCTGGCAGCTTCGATGAATTTCTCATTTAAATGGTAAAGAACGAAGGGAAGCCGCTAATGCCGGTTTCAGCCTCGCGGTGACATTTTGGGGCACCTGGTTTCTGGACCGCCTCATCCCCGGGTGCATCCCGGTACCGGATGGGTCTGTTTCCATTTCCTGCCCGTGTTCCTACGGTTCTGGCCTGGGGTGGCGCATCCCCAACAGGGCAGGGACCGGCCTCCCCAGCGCGGGCTCGGGTCTGCCCGGCCCCGGGGGAACCCAGGGTGGCTGCAGGGACCTGCGCCAGCGAAAGAGCTCGGAACACAGTGTTGCTGTTTAGAATTTTCATGGCATCCCCACCTGGCACTCCCCTTTGCGCGGGCCTTATATAATAAAAGCCTAATATGCAAATTGACCGGCAGAAGACAGGTGGAACGATTGGTCACTATGACACACACTGACCACTACGGGGAAGATGCTCAACACAGGAGCTGCCCCCAGCCTGCAGGCCCCAGGCCAGCCAAGGCAGGTGCCAGCAAGGCCCCTCTTCCGTGCCCCCCCCCCATCGCCCTGTCTGTCACCCCACAGATTGGCCCTGATTGCCAGCCAGGCCTAAGGACCCTAACCGTGCATGAATTTTGTGCACCGGGCCTCTAGTTAAGTACAATTCTGCATAAAATGAATTTATGTAATTTCATGAGTTTAACAGAAACCCACTTGATTATGATGTACCTACTATGTGATGTGTTTTGTTTTGTTTTTTATCCTGGTGGAAAATGTAACCACAGATTTAAGAAAGCTTTCTGTATAATAAGTTTTAACTTAATGTTCAGATAGCCTTAGAACGGGAAACTCGTACTCTTTAAGATACCCAGATCAACTCGGAGGGGTACATTTTCCAAGGCAGACAGTGTGTTGTATCCGTCCTGGGACTCACCCTTCTTTTAAGCCTGCCTATTCTTATCCTCCTCTGACATCATGGCATCCTTTGTCTGCTCTCGTCTAGCACTTATCCTGTATTGTAATTAACTTTATCTTGGGGTGTCCAGACAATTGTGGAGAAAATACAAAGCTTACCATGGTGTTGGTAAGAGATCTGCACTTTTTAACCTCTGGGCACCCTTGATGCTTTGTGGCGTCTTTACTCAGCCCTCATTGTTGCTGTGTCTGTTCTTCCAAGTGGCTGTTTCAGGTCTTTTTTGTTCTCCTGGCTCAGGTTCATCTCTTTTCCTTTTGCTTGGAGCAGACGAATCAGCCTTCTGTTTCTCTGGAAAAAAAAAAAAAAAGTGAAGCTTGGGGGTATGAAATTTGTCATTTCCTTTTCCCTCCACTTCTCAACTTGCCTAAACTTTTCATTCAATATTAGTTCTTGTCTGAGAGGGATGTGTTCTTGTCCCCCTCTGCAAGGCTAAACTTGTCAGTTGATAGGGGTCATCAGGCTGTTGATACGCCTAAAACCGCGTTGTGTCCTGACCTCTCCAGCTTCTGGTCTGTTAGGATCTTACAGGATTTATGGAGGAGAATGGCAGAAACACCTGAGGCAGCAGGATGTGTGGCTTCTTTATTCCTGGTTGAGAACCACCATTGGGGCCTTGACCAATACCTGTCTTCAGTAGGAGGATGGGGGTGGGGGGTGGTAATGGGAGCCTAAATGAAGTATTAACTTTTAAAAAATATATATTTATTGATTTTAAGAGAGAGGAATGGAGAGGGATAGAGAGAAACATCGATGAGAGAGAAGCATCATTGATTGGCTGCCTACTGCATGCCCCCTACTGGAGATGGAGCCCACAAAGCCAGGCATGTGCCCTGACTGGGAATTGAACTGGTGACCTCTTGGTTCATGGGTTGACGCTCCACCACTGAGCCACACCAGCTGGGCTGAAGAATTAATTAAAAAATACATATAGGTCTGTCCCATTTTCCTTTCCTCCCAACCTAAACCCTGCTCCCAGTAATCTACAGATCTGACCAATGAATTATAATGTAATTTGCCTTTAGTAACCACAGCAGATATCCATCAGTATTAATAAGGTTCCCACCCATTAAAAGAATGCCTCACAAAGTTGCATTTGGAAACTTGAAACCAGAAAACTAAGTCATCCTCATTCTAGTCACCTTTAGAGACAGTCATACACTCGAGACTTCTTTCTTTCTTTTTTTTAAAAAAATATATTTTTATTGATTTCACAGAGGGAGAGAGAGATAGAAACATGGATGATGATGAGAAAATAATTGATCGGCTGCCTCCTGCATGCCCCCTACTGGAGATTGAGCCTGCAACCTGGGCATTTGGTTAACCCTTATCAACCTGTACATTTCTTTAAAAAAAAAATCTGCTAAACTCATTCAATATTTATTGAACTGTGAACTGTTGCAAACATAGCTGAAACCTGATTTTACACATTTCTTGATTGCTATAACTTATTGGCACTGACTCATATTCATTAAGAACTTAGGCATGTAACACACAATTCTCTTACCCCTTCAATTTCTGCCGATATCTTGGGCCTTTCCATGTAAAGGGCCTCACTTTTTCTTTCCCTTTCCTTCTAGTGACTACTTACACTTTACTTCAGCCATGTGCCTCAGATGTGAAGATGGTGGTATCTTCTAGAACTTACTATTTCATTTCTTATTCCCACGATGCCCATTCTTGGATAGTTTTTTTTAAAAAATATATTTTATTGATTTTTTACAGAGAGGAAGGGAGAGAGATAGAGAGTTAGAAACATCGATGAGAGAGAAACATCGATCAGCTGCCTCCTGCACATCTCCCACTGGGGATGTGCCCGCAACCAAGGTACATGCCCTTGACCGGAATCGAACCTGGGACCTTTCAGTCCGCAAGCTGACGCTCAATCCACTGAGTCATACCGGTTTTGGCCCATTCTTGGATAGTTTTATGAAGACTTCTGGTTCATTGCTTTTCCTATCTCAAGTTGATTAGTCAGTTGATCATAATCTCTTTGGGGTCATAGATTCCTTTAAGAATGCACACACAAACAGGCACATAAAAATTGATATGAAAAATTTAAAGATTTTTCAGTATTTTCAAGCACATCCATATAATTAGTAAAGATTTCTTGGATCCCTCAGTAAATCCCTTCTCTAAATAAATATTTGTTGAATTCTTCTGGGCTTTTCTTTAACTTTGTTTCATCAATTATCCTTTTATTCTTTTTTATCCTTTATTTTTATATATCCTTGCAGATTTATAAAACAACCTAACATTTGTTATCTTTTTGATTCACACACTGTGAATTTGCCAAATGAATCTTTGAAAAACTTTTTATTATGGAAAATTTCAAACATTTATGAAAAGAGAGAAAAGTATAAGGGATCTTATGTTCTCATCACCTAACTTCCTCAACTGTCAGCTCAGCAATCTTTTCATCTGTATTTCTCCTCTACTGCAACCCTACCCTCACTGGCTACATTGAAACAGTTCCTAGGTAGCTTATAATTTTATTTTTTTAAATATATTTTATTGATTTTTTTACAGAGAGGAAGGGGAGAGAGAGAGACATTGATTAGCCGCCTCCTGCACATCTCCCACCGGGGATGTGCCCGCAACCCAGATACATGCCCTTGCCCGGAATCGAACCTGGGACCCCCCAGTCCGCAGGCCGACGCTCCATCCACTGAGCCAAACCGGTTTCGGCTAGGTAGCTTATAATTTTATGTGAAATAGTTTATTATGTATGCCTAAAAGAAAGGTTTTTTTTTAAAAAATAAATGTAATCATAATACTATTTATCATACCTAAAAAATAATTAGTTATTTCTTAATGTCATCAAATACCAAATCAGTGTTCTAATTTCCCCTTTATCCTCCCCTTTGCCTTGTTTGAACCTAGAGCTAACAAGATCCACAGATTCTATTTGGTTAGTATGTCTTTTCGTCTCTCTTAATCTAGAGGTTATCTCTCATCTTTCTCTCTTCCTTTCACCCCTGGCAGTTTTTTTAAAAAAAATATATTTTATTGATTTTTCATAGAGAAGAAGGGAGAGGGATAGAGAGTTAGAAACATCAATGAGAGAGAAACATCGATCAGCTGCCTCCTGCACACCCCCTACTGGGGATGTGCCCACAACCAAGGTACATGCCCTTGACTGGAATCGAACCTGGGACCTTTTAGTCCTCAGGCCGACGCTCTATCCACTGAGCCAAACCACTTAGGGCACCCCTGGCAGTTTATTTCTTGAAGAAACTAGCTTTATTTTTATGTTTTTGCTGTCTGCATCTCTGTCATGTTATTGTGCGTGCTCATCCAGATCCCATGTTTTTTATAAACTATAGGCTGATATGATTTAGGATTAATTTTAGTTAAGAATATATCATGGCTGGTGTGTCCCTTCCATCAGGCGATGCATAATGTCCACTTGTCTTTCCTGATGTTACTTGATGATTATTTCCGAGGACCACTGTTTAATTAGGAGTTAAGAAATGGTGATAGTTGCCCAGCTGGTGTGGCTCAGTGGTTGAGCATCAACTCATGAACCAGGAAGTTACAGTTCTATTCCCAGTCAGGGCCTGTCCGGGTTGTGGGCTGGGTCCCCAGTGGGACATGCAGAAGGCAGCCAGTCAGCGACTCTTTCTCATCGTTGATATTTCTATCTCTTGCTCCCTCTTCCTTCCTCTCTGAAATTTAAAAAAAAAAATTAAGAAAATGATGATAGTCTGATTCTGTTATTCCTTTATTCCTTCTTCACTTATTTGGAATACGTCTATAAAGGGCCAAGTTTGACATTTAAAGCTGTTTTTTTTGTGATTCTCCAGAATGGCTTCCTTCGGATGGAAGAGGAAAATTGGTGAGAAGGTCTCAAAGGTCACTTCCCAGCAGTTTGAAGCTGAAGCTGCCGATGAAAAGGATGCAGTTGAGAGTGATGAAGGGAACGGGCTTCATGCCACCAAACGCAGGAAGGAAAGTCTCCTGGAAGGCTGTGCCAGGAAAAGCAAGCAGCTGAAGGATGAAGGAGCCAGCCTGGCTGAAAATAAAAGGTATGTTTTAGGGCGGTGGTCGGCAAACTCATCAGTCAACAGCCAAATATCAACAGCACAATGATTGAAATTTCTTTTGAGAGCCAAATATTTTAAACTTAAACTATATAGGTAGGTACATTCAACTTTAAATTCACGGTTTTCGTCTTCTGTTTTTCTTAGCTGCTTCTTTGTAGCCATCTCAAACAGGGCACCTAAAAAAATGTTTCATTTTATAATAATAAAGCCACCAACACAAAAGAATTACAATTCTTAAATTGATGACAAAATTACCTGTAGGATTTGCAGGTAAAGTCCCACTGTACAGGGCATAGAAGAAATTTGAGGAAGAGACGTTTGGGAAGTGAGGGACAGGTAAGTGGAAGACTTGGGACTGGGGAGATACAGGGGGAAATACTGGGAAATGGATTTTTTTTTTTTTTTCCA
>NW_006298965.1:370768-387174 GCF_000327345.1 Myotis davidii | reverse complement strand
GACTGCTGACTGACTGGCTCACTCAACTCGCCCATGAATCGCGCGGGCGCCTCCCCCACGCTGCGTATCCCGAGGCCACCTGCACCGCGTCTCCCGTCGCCCGACCAACCGACCACCACCCCCCACTTCTTCTAACGCCACTTCTTCAAAATAGACTCGCCCAGGCTGAAAACCGACTTCTGCGCATGGGCCACGAAGTTTCAATCACACTGTACGTGCGCGCCTGCACGTGGTATTTTGTGGAAGAGCCACACTCAAGGGGCCAAAGAGCCGCATGTGGCTCGCGAGCCTCAGTAATAAATCACAAATGGGAAACTGGAAATCACAAGGAGGAAGAGGTAAGGGTATTTATTCTCCTCACTCACCTCCCCACCCCGTCCCATGCCTCACTAGAGTTCAGCAATGGCTATATTCCTACAGGAATCCAGCTCTCTCTGGATTCCCATCACATTGTTTTAACCCAGCGGTTCTCAATCTGTGGGTTGCAACGCCTTTGGCTGTTGAACAACCCTTTCACAGGGGTCACCTAAGACCATCCTGCATATCAGATATTTACGTTACGATTCATAACAGCAGCAACATTATAGTTATGAACTAGCAACGAAAATAACTTTATGATTGGGTCACAACATGAGGGACTGTATTTAAAGGCCAGAAGGTTGAGAACCACTGCTCTAGAACATTTACGTTTTCCGACCTGCTGTCAGTAGTGGGATGAAGAGTTATGAATTCTATGTTTATGTTTTATTTTTTAAAATATATTTTATTGATTTTCCACAGAGAGGAAGGGAGAGGGATAGAGAGTTAGAAACATGGATGAGAGAGAAACATAGATCAGCTGCCTCCTGCACCCCCCCTACTGGGGATTTGCCTGCAACCAAGGTACATGCCCTTGACCAGAATCGAGCCTGGGACCCTTCAGTCCATAGGCCGACGCTCTATCCACTGAGCCAAACCGGTTAGGGCTGAGTTTATGTTTTAAAATCTGATCTAGGTGCTAAATTAAAGAAATAGGTTTTAAAGTCACCTTGAAACACTTCCCCTGGAATCTGAAAGTTTGTAAAAAAGCCTTCAAGATTCTTAAAATGTCTCTGCTCTGCCAGCCTTTCTGTTCTGTCTAAAGTAGAGTAAAGGCTCTGGTCGTGGCTCAGTGGGTGAGCACTGACTTATGAACCAGGAGGTCACGGTCCGATCCCAGACACATTCCTGGGTAGGGGCTGTGTCGGGGGCAGCTGATTGATGATTCTGTCTCCTTTTTTTTTCTCTGAAATCAGTAAAAATATATTTAAAAAAAAATATATATATATATTTAAAAATATAGAGTAAAAACTCAATAAAATGTAATCCAACTTACTGGTTGGTAGCAGATGGTGTAATTCCTGGAAATGTTCTCTCTGATATGGTGGGACCAGATAAATTAGACGTTTTCCTGAATAACTTTGAGTGTGTGTGTGTTTGTGTGTGTGTGTGTATATAACTATGTAATAGGTGCTCAGTTATTTTTTCCGACGGACTTCTTATATACTTTAGTAAATATGGAGTTTGATAATAGTTTCATTTATTCTTAGCCCTTCCTCATCTAAACTCATACTTTACTTATATGCACCTTTTTTTTCTTTCCCCTTTGCTGTTTCTCCTACTTTTCTTATTCCTTTTCCCCTTCTTTTGCTTAGCTCTTTCAGTGGAACCAAAATTCATTCTTCCACAGATCAGTGGGAAAAGGACACATTGTTTAATAGGTTGTGTAGAGAAAGCTGGAACTTTGTATAGAAGAAGAAAAAAGGATCTGTATCTCATACCACATACAGAATGAACTCCAGAGGAATCAAAAATCTTGGTGTGAATAAAAGAAAATATACAAAGGTATCTCTATAACCTAGGAGTGCAGAAGGACTTTTTTATTTTTAAAAATTTCAAATCTATGTTAAAGTTGAAAGAATAGTTGAATCTCCCATATTGCTCTGACTAGACTCAAAATGTTATTTTTTTTAAATTTAATTTTAAAAAATATATTTTTATTGATTTCAGAGAGGAAGGGAGAGGGAGAGAGATAGAAACATCACTGATGAGAGAGAATCATTGATCTTTCTCATGCCCCATACTGGGGATTGAGCCCATAACCCTGGCATGTGACCTGACTGGGAGTCGAACTATGACCTTCTGGTTCATAGATTGACACTCAACCACTGAGCCACACTGGCCAAGCTTAATTTAATTTTTAAATTAAATTTTACATTCAGTATTTCCTGAATTAGTGTCAGGTGCATAGCATAGTGGCTAGACCAGTGGTTGGCAAACACATTAGTCAACAGAGCCAAATATCAACAGTACAATGATTGAAATTTCTTTTGAGAGCCAAATTTTTTAAACTTAAACTATATAGGTAGGTACATTGTTATTTACTTAATTAGGGTACTTCTAAGGCTTAGGAAACGCTACACTCATGGGGCCAAAGAACCTCATGTGGTTCGCGAGCCGCAGTTTACCGACCACAGGGCTAGACTATCATATACTTTACTAAGTGATCCCCCCAATACTTCAAGTACCCAGCTGGCACCATACATACTTATTACAATACTAGAGGCCCGGTGCACGAAATTCATGCAGGGGTAGGGGATGTCCCTCAGGCAGCCTTCATCCTCTCTA
The DNA here is from genome assembly GCF_000327345.1 of Myotis davidii. NCBI lineage: Eukaryota > Metazoa > Chordata > Mammalia > Chiroptera > Vespertilionidae > Myotis > Myotis davidii. The sequence goes on along the minus strand of NW_006298965.1, from coordinate 384,528 downwards.
ATCTGGGACCCCTCTCACAATCTGGGACTGCTGGCTCCTAACTGCTCGCCTGTCTGCCTACCTGCCTACCTGATTGCCCCTCACCGCTTCTGTCTGCCAGCCTGATTGCCCTCTAACTGCTCCCCTGCTGGTCTGATCACCCACAACTGCCCTCTCCTGCCGGCCAGGTTGCCCACAACTGCCCTCCCCTGCCGAGACCCGCCTCCTCTGCCGGAACCCACCTCCTCCCTGCGCGAGGCTGATGCAGGACCTGGAGACGCGGGACCGGTCCCCTCCGCGCGCCGTATATAGCTGTGGTACTCAGCGGCCACCAGGCACCGCCTCTGCTGTGTGTGTAGCGATGTCACGTGAGGCTGTCGTGCCAGGGCGTCGCGCGAGGGCATGACGCCACCTAGGCTTTTATTATATAAAATTATTGACTGTATTTCCTATGTACTTTACATTAGATTAAAAAACTCTTAATAATTGCTTTATTTATCTTTCTATGCACATATATACACTTAACTGTTTATCAGAACTTTTTTGCTGATTTATTTGAAAGTAGTTGCAGGCATTATGACCCCTGGGTCCTAATTCACCATGCTTCTCCTAAGTGTAAGGATGGTCTTTCACCAAACACAAGAGCTGTCAAACCTATGAAAATGAACTGTAATCTGATACCTAGTCCACATTTAGATTTCTCCAACTTTCACCTAATTCAACTTTACATAATTTTTTTGTAAATTAGGATCCAAACAAAGTCCACAGCTTGCATTTGGTTATTGTATCTCTTTAGTGTCTCCTTGGCCCCTTACTTTTACCCCCATATGACACTGACATTTTGAAGAGTCCAGACCAATTTTCTGTTTGATTGTTTCCTTACCATGTTCCTATCTCATGCATTTCTTATAAATGGAAAGTTGGGTTGAGGTTTGATTTAGATTCTGATTAAACATTTTAGGTAAGAAAACTTCATGTAACGTTTATGCTCTCCACTGCCGCATATTGGAGGTAAATGACATCAGGTTATTAGTGCAGCCTCTCAAAGACATGCCTGTGCCGGTCTGTTTGCTGTGTGTAATATTTGCTGAAAGCCATATTTTTATAAAAATCTTGAAACATTTATCTTTGGTGAAGGAAGTATACTAGGAAAAGTACACTTGACATCATGAGGACTGTTGGTTTATTTGCCCTTAAGATACAATTTTTTGAAGGCATATGTGTGATGAGCAGGAATAGTCTCCAAGCAGGTTATTGGTCGGACAGACGACTCAGACCATCTAGAGATCTAAAACTAGGCCCCGTGCTTGTGACTGCTGTCTGCTATGTGGTAATGAAGAGTCCGAGAAATTAAAAGCAGTAGTGCTGAACAAGTACTAGGTCTTTTCTTTGTTTTTCTGTTCTTTTTTATTTTTTATTTTTCCTAATTGGTAAGGGTGGTTAGAAGATTTGTTTATCATTTTTGTCATAAATGAGTCAGAGTTCAAAAAGCAAACAGTTTAGTTTCTAGGTCTGTTGCTATTTTTCATTCTGCGTGTAATCTTGTGGTATTTTAGACACAAAGATTTTTTTATGTTTTAATATAAAACATAAAATGTTGCTTAAGCTCTAATATATCAGTACCTCAAATTGGGAAAGGATGGTAGAAAATAAATAGCAATCAAGGACAGTTAGCAGCTTAACAGCCTAATGTTAGATTGTGAATTCTCACTTGTGGTATTTTAGACACAAAGATTTTTTATCTTTTATAACTTGGTGAGATTGATCACTCTGTTCTTAGTCAGAAGAAAACTAAGTGTAAATTCCCCACACTTATGAAATCACTTTCAGAACACCCATAAAACATCTTTAGAAATTCCTGCAAATGTCTGTTCAAAGTTCATTAACGTTGTTGTTTTTGCCTTTTTCTCTGGACCACACTAATGAGTGGAAGGGAAAAGCTATGAAGCTGTTGCCATGGTTTTCCCTCTGAGTTTCCTGTGCCGAGGACGGGTATCAACTTTGTCCATAAACAAAATAACTTGTTTTTTGCTTGCGTGTCCAAACATTGAGTCATTTCATTAAAATCAGCTGGATTAGATGCTCTATTTGAATGAACTACAATGAGATCAGTAAGTTTTTTTGCTCATTAGTGTTTGTTTTAGAATAGTGTACACACAGCTTTAGGAAGTAACTAAACAGAATTCAAGGCATCTAGGGGAATCGAGCAGTTTGGTGATTCTGTGCCAAAAATAAGTAGAAGTAATCGTTTAAAATATCTAAGAGAATATTAAACTTGGTTGAAAATAAGTAGAAAATAATAGAAGCAGAAATAGTGAAGTTAAATTTTAAAAATAAAGCGCAGCCCCTGCTAGTACTTGCCTGTGGATTGTGAAGTGGTTTTACCTCTTTATCAGATCCTAGCTTTATCATTTCTACCTGCACAAGCTTGGCAGGTTACTAGCTTTTTAAGTTTCGGTTTCCAGTTTCCTCAGCTGCACAATGGAGAGATTTATCTCCTAGCCCCTGGGGGATTAAAGAGCAAGTGCATACAAAAGCTGAGCATGCACCTGGCACCCAGCACCCTCAGTCCCTGTACTTCAGATATTATATTTTAGGATGTTATGCATGCTTGGTATATGTCATGTAGTGTTAACGTTTTTGTAAGGTGGTGTTCAGACATTTTTTTTCTAGAATTATTACTAACTAGGATATACCTTTTCAGTAGTTACAGTGTCCTAACTTCGATATGTTGGCTTTTATGGTTTCAACCACTAGATGGTGATATTTGATGTGTAGCTAAGTAGTCTATTTTTTCTTTGAGAATTAGTGCGTATGTGTGTGAAGCAGGACTAGAATTAGAATTTACCATGAACTTGTCTCGTCTAGAAAAGTATACCCATCAAAGTGAACTCGAGGGTGACTTGGCCATGTAACCCACATGGGCTTGAGTGCCAGCGTGGCCGTATCTCATGACAGTGATCTTCATCTTGATGTCATTTGTTCCTCTCTCTTAGCTGATTCTTACTGGGATACAAGCATAATCTAACAGCATCCATTTAAAAGCTCTGGTTTTCTCAGTGCTTAGAGCACCACCTCCCCACTCCCACCCCCACCCCAACTCCTGCCTGGACTGAGGGTCTCAGGTTCCATTCTGGTCAAGGGCATGTACCTCGGTTGCAGTTTCGATCCCTGGCTCTGGTTAGGGCATGTGTGGGAGGCAAACTGTTGATGTGTCACTTTCACATCGATGTTTGTCTTTCTCCCTCTTCCTCTCCTTCTCCCTCATCCCTCCCTTTCACTCTCTAAAGATCAATGGAAAAAAATATCCTCTGGTGAGGATTAAAATAAAGAAAAAAAGCTTCCCTTGACTCATATGCCCTACAATTTCTTCGCTTTCCTTCTCCACAAACTCCATTGCTTGATGGATTATTCTCTCAGTCCATTCCAATCAGGTTTGTGTCCCCACTCATCTGCTGACCTGCTCTTACGGAGATATATCTCTGTTCTCATTTACTGTGCCTCGCCAGTCCAGCACAGCTGACCCCTGCCTTCCTACACACACTGCTCCCTAACCACAGCGCTGTCGTGCCTGTCCTTGTTTCAACGTTCACACCTTCATCTTCTTTGCTTGGTCTTTTCTTTTGCTCATTTTCTAAATATTGGTGGGCCACAGTGTTTAGAAAGTGCTTCCTGTCCTTTCCAAATACAGTCTTTGCCTTCTCAAACTTCCATGGCCTCCTGCTCTCAGCACCATCTCTAGTCTTCCCACCTGAGTCCTGGACTTTCTAATATTCGATGCTTGCTTTATACCCATTTGGGTGTCTAGTCAGTATTTGAAACGTAACTTGTACAGAGCAGAACTCTTGATTTTTCTCCCAAACATCTGCTCCTTTCTAGTCTTCGCTATGTCAGTGAAAGGCCCCACCCTGTACCTAGTAACTGAAGCCCAAACGCCAGCAGTCAACTCTGCTGGCTTCTGTGCTGACCAGAGCTCATCTTCCCCAGTCACCCCAGCTCCCTGCCTTTGAGACCATCAGGCCCCGGCAGCTGCTGTCCTCACAGGCCAAAGAGCCCCACGTGTGGTGCTAACTGACAATGAAAGACCCCGGTGCTGGCCAGCTGGACCTGTGGACCCTCTGGAGGGGCGGGCCGCACACCAGGAGTAGGTGGGTTAAAGCTTGTGGGGAAGACTTCGACGACGGGAGGCAGGCAAAGCGTTTCCTTCTTCCGCCACCGACTGCTTCCAAGACGCACGGTTCATCCACTCTCCGAGGAAGTTCTACAGGAAAAGCGATCATCAGGGTTGGTTTTTGAAGCCTTTGCCAGCTTAACATACACCTTGTATTTATTCTCACGCCTTCCTGCCTCACTTCTCTCTTTCTCCCTCACTCTGGCTTCCCTGGGATCCTGCTCCCACAGAGTTAGTTACCTTAGGCCTCAGACTCTCTTTCCCAGGCAACCCGAACTAAGACACCATCTTGGATTCCTTTCCTTTTTCTTTTTTCTCACTTCCAAATCCAGTCCATGTTGAGTTGACCTGTTTTTCAACATAGTCTAACTCTCTTTTATCTTCCCCTCTGTTTTCACCTTGTCTAGTCTGCGGTCATCTCTTACCTAGATGACTCCTCGTGTAGCTTCCTCACTGGTCTCCTGTGCTCATTCTCACTCCCCCACGGTCCATTCTCCCCGGGGCCCCCATCACACATAGAGTGAAACCCGTCTCATAACCACTGGCCTGCTAGTCCCTACGTGATGGTGGCCGTGGCTACTTTCCCTCCCCTTCCTCCTGCTATGGCCAGACGTGTTCTTTCTTTTCCTCAGGACACGGGTGCTTAGTCCTGCCTTGGGCTCCTTCTGCCCTTTGTCTGGAATGAACTTTCTGCAGATCTCCAGTTGACTGAGGACTTTTTCACATTCAGATCTCGGCTCAAATGTCTGCGTAGAGACCTTTCCTGACCATGCGTTCTGAGTGGCCATCTGGTCATTACCTACCACATCACTCCAGTTGCTTTTTTTTTTTTTTTTAAATATATTTTATTGGTTTTCTACAGAGAGGAAGGGAGAGGGATAGAGAGCCAGAAACATCGATCAAGCTACCTCCTACACACTCCCCACTGGGGACGCGCCCGCAACCAAGGCACACGCCCTCCACCGGAATCGAACCCGGGACCCTTGAGTCTGCAGGCCGACGCTCTATCCACTGAGCCAAACCGGCTAGGGCACTCCAGTTGCTTTTCATCATGGCATTTATCAGATTCTAACTTGTGTTTGTTGTCTTTTTCTCTCCACATGCAGATGTTCTAGAATGTAAGATCTAGAAGAGTAAGGTCCATTTATATCTTTTAAAAAAAATTTTTAAATTGAATTTATTGGGGTGAAATTGGTTAATAAAATTACAGGTTCGAAATGTACAATGCTCTAATACATCATCTGTATATTGTATTGTGTGTTCAACACTCAGAGAGTTAAGTCTCCTTCCGTCACCATTTATCCCCCCTTAACCCTCTTCCACCTGTTCCACCTTCAGGCCCCTTTATATCTTGTCGAATGCTGCATCCTCAGTTCTTAGACTCCTACCTGGCCCAGAGGAGGTGCTCAATAAATATTTATGAAGTGACTAAGCTGATAACTATAGAGCTCATTAAACTCGAAATGATAGTAAATGAGAAATTTAATTAGGAACAAAGTAGCTAAACACTGATACTTCTGTCTGGTGGATGAGTGTGCTATCTCACTGCCTGGCCTGGTCACCAGCTGGCCCGTGCCTCATGGAGGTGTTATCTTCCCCGGCCCTTGTGCAACCCTGGGCTGTTCCTTTGCTTCCTTCCTTGTGCTGTTCAGTTGGATGCTGTGAAGGTTGCCTGTAAACTGGCTGAATCAGACTTGGGTCACTTATTAACCATATTGACTCTAAACCACGTTTTTATCTTTTAATGCCTCCTATCCAACAGCTGTAGTAGGGCTGTGCCTGCTCAGTGTGTTCCAAACTGAAGTTGAGTTAGTAGGTCCTCTGTGGAGCGTATCTGCATCATGGTCTGTGAGAGCATAATAAGGGAGACGGTTGGTGTATTAGGTGCCAAGTGTCCCATGACCTGCAAGTGGTGTTACCCTTTATTGTAGGCCAGGAGAAGGGAAGCACCCACTGATGGTCTTGCCTGCATCTGTTAATTCATAAATGATAATTTTAAAAATGTAATATTCCTGTCCCATTTATCATCTGTTTTTCGCCTCTAGAGAATTTTCCCTCATAAACATTTATTTACAGTTTATTTCTAAAATTTAGAAGGAAGATTGTTCTATCTTTGTCCCTTACAAAGGTTTTGCACATAGTGGTCCCTGCAGTAGATCTGGCAGCCATCTCTGCACATTCGGATGTGCTGCATGGACCACCAGCCTCGGTGGGGTGAGTCTTCAGCTTTGTCACACACAGTCTGCTGCTGCGAGATAACCGCGGCCACTGCCACACCAACAGTGGCCGGTGAGGCAGGCTGAGCAAAGCTCACTCCCTCCGGGGCCCTCACCGCTGCTGGCTGTGGCAGACTGATTCTCAGCTGGCTGTCGCCCATTTGCATGTGCCCAGGTGGCATCAGACCCTGGAAATGGTGTTGCCCATTTGTGTTACTTCCTAATAAAGGAACTATTCTATAGCAAGGTGAATACAGAGAGAATGTACTTTTGTTTATGTTCTTCCACTTTGTATTTTCTGCCAAATTCTGCCTCTGTTTTTTTTTTTTTTTTTTTTTTTTTTCCGTTCTCTGCCCCCTGGTTACAAATCAGTACATTTTTAGTCATGTTTGGTTTGGATCTTCTCATGCTGGGTAGGGAATTATACTCAAGAACACATACAGAGGACATGAGGGAACTGGAAAATAGGCAACAAGAACTGATTCCAGACAAGATAGAACATGATGGGGCTTACTGTACTATGAGAGATATTAAAATCGGCTCTTCCCCCCTGGTTTTTATTAGCATTAGCTGGGACTTTGGAAAAATACAGATACCTGAGTCCTACTCTGAGAATTTCTGTTTTAATTGATCTGAGGCAGGGACCAGCTTGTGTGTGTGTGTGTGTGTGTGTGTGTGTGTATTTTTCCTCCATAATCTCCATAGATCATTCTGTATGTAGCCAGGAATGAAAACTGGTGGACTATATATTTTCTATTTAGCTCTAGAAACCAGAACCAGTAGCATTGGGCGAAAGGTACAAGACAAAAAGGTACAATGAAAAATGTTCTGCTAATTAAAACTTTCTCCTTCTGGAAATACTCAAGTATACATGAGTTAACTTTCGTGAAGGGTGCTGTGAAGGTGACTGCTTTGGCTAACATGTAGGACTTGTCATTCCTTTAGAAAGGAAGAGTGCTTCTGTGCTGCTGCAGGTTTGGCCTGGAGTGTGCAGAGGTCAGTTTGGGGCACGTGGAGTCTGAGGTGCTTTTGGGCCATCTAGATGGAGATGCTGTTGACTACATGGCTTTGGAGCTCAGCAGAGACGTGACGAAGAGAACATCAGTGAAAGGCGTGGCGGAAGTGACCTCCATACTTGCTTCATTTGTTCAGCCCCCATCTTATCCACGTGCCTGTGTTCATAGTGATGGACAGGACAGTGCTTCTGTGTTCATGGGCCTCATAGGCAAGGTCACTGAACACTGAAGGGTCTGTACACAATTCCCGGCAGCTTCTTGCTGTCTGTCAGCTAGACGGCTGCAGTCTAGAGCCCAGGGCCGCACTGGATTGTAAAGTCTTCAGAAAAGTTCTCTGTGAGGCATCTAAAATGACTGACACCATGTGCCGACATTGAGGTTGATGAGAAAAAGAGAAATTCTCGTGGTGATTGCTCAGCCCAGGAAATAAAATCTTGGAGAAAGCTTTTCAAAATCTTTTTTTATTTATATTTTGCTTTTTTTTTTTCTTTTGGTCTCCTTTCCCTTTATCTCTTAAATTTTCCTACTTTTTGTAACATCATTGCTATCAGTTCTTGAATAGAGATATTGCTTGATAAATAATTATTCCTTAGTATCTGATTTTTAAATTTGGTCATGTGCTCTCAAGGACTCATTAGAAATATGATATAAATGTTACTTTAACAACCACAGATATCGAGAGGCGATTCAGAAGTGGGATGAAGCACTGCAGTTAACCCCAGATGATGCTACCCTATATGAGATGAAGTCACAGGTAAGGGCTATGAAGAAGACCACTTTCATTATGAAATTGCACTGTGTTTGTTTGATGAGCTTGATGAACCAAAATAGCATTTCCTGCTATTTTCTTTTTACTACTAAAATAGTTTATTTGGGGAGAAATTGTTACGATATTATTTATGAGTTTTTCTTATGTATCAAATTAGAAATTTGTTTACCTTCATAATGCAGTTAACTGCTATTTCAACCTAACTATGATATGAGCAGATGGGCATCTTTTAAAAAGTCTCTGGTAATCTCGTAAATAACTGAAATGTGTTTGCTTTCCTTGGAAATTAATTGTAGTGGATTTTGCAATAACTTTCTTCTAGTGGATTGGATTCTAGATGATATTTCTCTGAAAAATGGCCTAGTCCTTAGCAAAACGTCAGAATAGGCTCAATTTATTAATAGTTTAAAAATACCATTTGTGCCCTAACAGGTTTGGCTCAGTGGATAGAGCGTCTGCCTGTGGACTGAAAGGTCCCAGGTTCGATTCTGGTCAAGGGCATGTACCTTGGTTGCGGGCACATCCCCAGTAAGGAGTGTGCAGGAGGCAGCTGATCGATGTTTCTCTCTCATCGATGTTTCTAACTCTCTATCCCTCTCCCTTCCTCTCTGTAAAAAATCAATAAAATATATTTAAAAGCAGTATTACTAAAATAAATAAATAAAATAAGTAAAAGCGATGTTACTTTAAAAAAAATAAAAAATAAAAATACCATTTGTACTTAAAAATACATTTTTAACATTTTGTGGGAAAGTTTATAAAGAAAACCTCTGAGCACTTGGATTAAATTATCTAAGAGAACTTCAAATCTCAAAGCATTGATCATATTTTTGGCAGGAAATAGTTGCAATGCTGCCTTCATCCATGTGCCTAACATCTTTCCTGATGATGAGCTCAAACATAGGGTACATTCTTTATCAGCTTTGATTTTAGTTTATCCAGGAAAAACCCAAATTATGTCTACTAAATAAAAGTGGTATGAGGACCATCATTTGGATAAATAATTTTCTTTTTTTAAAAAGTGTTTTTATTGATTGGGGGGAAGGGGGAGGAAAAGGGAGAGGGATAGAGAGAGAGAGACATCAATGAGAGAGAAACATCAATAGGCTGTCTCCTGCACGCATGCTACTGGGGATTGAGCCTGCAACCCAGGTGGTTGTGTGCTCTTACTGGGAATCCAACCAGTGACCTCTTGGTTCATGGGTCAGTGCTCAACCACTGAGTGACTCTGGCCGGGCTAGATAAGTCATTTTCAATCTTGAATCTGTATATACATATTAAAGGCAGGATTTGTGGTGAATTGTATGAAATGTGTTGTTTAATTTGGAACTTGATAATGATGATTGTTTCACAAATTTTGTGAAATGCATGTGTTCCCAAAGATTATTGATAATATGCAGCCCTTTTTTTTTTAAAGGTGAAGGGTTCAGGAACGCCCTGGTTTTTCTGGTGTGTGGTGTGAAGAACCCAGTTGTGGGGAGGCCTGTGGAATGTTTGCATGGCTTTTATAGCAGGAAGGTGTTCACTGGGGTTAGGGTGGGTGGTTGAACACCTGGGGTACCCTAAAATCCACATTGTAAGTGGAATAAATAGAAGTGGAATTGAGAGATCAAATAGTTCTGAGCTACCATGGCGAGAGTATGACTGCATGGTTTTGACTGATGGACAACAGTGTTCAATTATTGGAAAGGGAATGGTTTACATTTTTATAGATTTTCAGGAGAAGGAAGAAGAATGTGATTCCTGACCCTGAATGGCAGTGGAGGAGTCAAAACCACTGAAATACTATGTTTACCAGACTGAAAATATGTTTTTAAAAATGGAAAGAGTTACTTATGTATGGTTATCTATTAGTAGTTTGCTAGTTTATGAATATTACTGACAGGTTTTGTTTCTTTGTTTGACTGTAGGTCCTAATGTCACTTCATGAAATGTTCCCTGCAGTTCACGCAGCAGAGATGGCTGTGCAGAGAAACCCACATTCATGGGAGTCTTGGCAAACTCTGGGGCGCGCTCAGCTTGGACTAGGAGAGATAGTGTTGGTAAGGAAGTCCGGTATCTGATTATGATGCTGACATTCTGTTTTTTTAACATTTACTTATTTATTTTTAAAGATTTTTTAAATTGAATTTTAAAGAGAAAGGAAGGGAGAGGGAGAGATGTGATGGAGAAACATAGATCGGCTGACCGGGAATTGAACCGGCAACTTTTTGGTGCACTGGACAACTTCCAACCAACTGAGCCACACTGGCCAGGGCTATGATGCTAAAATTTTGTTTTGACATGTTTTGATCAGCTCAACCCAGACGTTAGTCATTTATCAAATCTGTGCAAAAAATAAATAGCCAATCAACCCTTAAAGGTATTAAACCACAAACACAGGTCAGAGTTATTACTGTTATTTACATCATAAACACCAATTCAATCAGGGTCAGAATATTTTTCAGGTAATTTGAATCATGAAAGTTAATAAAAAATTTTCACATAGCCTGAACGCATCCTGACCAGGATCGAAACTGAAACCTAGGTCTGTGCCCTGACTGAAAATTGAACCTGCAACCTTTTGGTGTATGGGGTGACACTCTAACCAACTGAGCCATCTGGGCCAGGGCAAAATTTTAAGTTTTTTTAAATAAGAGTACTCATTGTTTAACTGTTTTATTTTTTTCTACTTATATGGTTTTGCCCATTATATTGTGAAATTCTTGGAGGAATTAAAACTTATTTTGTCCTCCTTTAATGTTTTTTAGGGCTCTATTTGAAAAAATTCTAAATTTGTCATATTTATGTAAACTTAACCTGTTCTTTTGAAAGACTGGAATGGTTAAAAAGTTACTCAATGTCATAATGAAGGGATACTATGAAAAATATATTGAAAGCAAGCTGAAATTTCTGACATAACAGTTCTTATTACAGGGGTGGGCAAAAGTAGGTTTATAGTTATTTGTATGAAAAATAATACAATAATTAATAAATAATAATACAAGAATAAACTCTATTTTGTGCACTCACAACTATAAATCTACTTTGCCCCACCCATATATATAAACATAAGAAAATACATAGTTAAATAGAACGGATAATAAATTAAAAGTCAATAGTTGGTAGAGCTCTATAAATAATTATTTATATTTTTATACAGAATTGGGTGTATTTGTTGGAAAATGAATATAGGCTTGGTTCTTCATTTTCTAATTGTTTGAGGTGTAAAGGTAGGTGTTTTTGGTTTTTTTTTTACTTGAGATTTTTCTTTTTTAACAGGCATTTAGCGCTATAAACTTCCCTTTTCTGCTTTTGCTGCATCTCATCATTTTAGTGTATTTTTATTTTCATTTTTTGTCAAGATCTTTCTTAATTTCTCTTTGATTTCTTTTTGAACTTACTGATTGTTCAAGAGTACGCTACTGTCTGCATATTTGTGAATTTCCCCATTATCCTTTTGCTATTGATTTGTAGTTTATTCCATTTTGGTCAGAAAAGATGGTTGACATGCCTTTTTACATTTGTTAAGACTTGTTTTGTGGTGTAACATGTTTTCTGTCCTAGAAAATGTTCCATGTGTACTCGCCAAGATGTCTGTTCTGCTGCTGTTGGGTGGAAGGTTCTGTGTAGGTCTGTGTGGTCCGTTGCTCAAATCTTCTGTTTCCTTATTGATGTTCCTCCCTTCAGTTCTGTCCGTGTTGACTTTATACACACAGGTGTTCTGATGTTGGGTGCGTATGTTTTGATAAGTGTTATATAATTATGGGGAGTCGACCATTTGTCGTTATGCAGCGTCTGCCTTGATCTCCCGTGACACTCAGTGCATGTTAGCATTACTGTGATCTAGACTCTTGGCTTCAGCGTTGTGCGTTGCTGGCACCTTCCTGACCCTGATTTAGCCCTGGAAATCACTGGATTCACGTATTAGCTGATCTGCAGAAGCTGAAAATGTGTGCCTTGTTTTGAGCTCTAATATCAGTACCTCTATTTTGATGGACTTTAAATCCTCATCAGCAACTTGTCAATCCCTTTCACAGTTTTATAAACTTTGTGTTTTTCTTCATAGTCATCGTCCATGGTTAGGCCACCGCCCTAACTTCCATTTTTACATCTATATACTATATTTTATATATATATACATGCAGATATTGTGGATTATGCTAAACACATTTTTTAAAAAAAAACACAAAACACACATTCATGGGAGTCTTGGCAAACTCTGGGGCGTGCTCAGCTTGGACTAGGAGAGATAGTGTTGGCAATTCGAAGTTTTCAAGTAGCCCTTCATATCTATCCAATGAACCCAGAAATATGGAAAGAAGACCTTTCTTGGGCAAGAAAGCTCCAGGAGCAGCAGAAGGTAGCCCAGAGGATTAAAAAAAAAGAAGCACCAGCGGAAGTCGCACATGTCTCACCCAAGTCCATTCCCGACTATGACTTTGAAAGTGATGAGATTGTCGCCGTTTGCGCAGCTATTGCTGAGAAACAAAAGCCGGTTTCAGATCATAAAACCATGGTTATTGTGTCCGCCTCGGGGACCGTGGAGACTGTCAGTGAGAGGGAAGATGGGGCCACGGCCCCCGATGGCTCTGCTTTTATCAAAGCCCGATGAAACTTAGCAGCAGCTCCTTGAATCCACCTGTTTGATTGCCACAAAGTTTTAGGCAAACAGGCGTTTACTCCGGAGAAGCGGGGTCACACTCCTGTCTGTAAAATCAGTTTTTCAGATGAGGCATTCACAGACTGAAGGCTAGGATTGTTATAGAGTGTTTGGGCTCTGCTTTGATGAGTTATGATTTAAACTTAAGGTTAGAATTCTGACTACAGTGGTGTTTGATGAATAAACTTAATCCAAATGTATGAGTGAATACATTTTAAAGACCGAACTTGGAAGAGAATGCTCCAGCAGTGAATAACTTGATGGCCAGTGTTATTAAAATACTGACTTTTTTATGACAAGGAAGTGGGTGATTTCTCTCCCTCCCAAAAAATATACTGCTATTACTGTTCACTCTTCTATTTTTCTTGTTTTATTAGAGTAACTTCGTCATGAAGCTTGAGTATTTTGATGTTCATGTTTCTTTCAAAATTGTCATTTGGTTATAGGTAGATTCTTTGCAAGTTCAGCTGGAAATGCATGCAACCTTGTGTGTTCCGAACATTTTCTGTAGAGACTCTTACATCGGATTTATGCTTGTTTTGACTTTAAAATTACTATCACCGTGATAGTTGCCTCCTTCAGTATTTTATGGATGTGGGAATTACTGATACATTGTCAGAATGATGGTTTTAATTTTTTAACTGTTAAAGTAGACAGTCAACACAAGCGAGCCATTTTTGAGATGTGCATTATTTAAATGAATGGCTCTTATAGCTATATCATAAATTGTACGGCAATGTTGTCCTAGTCAAAAGCAGTATTTCCTTTATTTTTAAAAGCTTAAAAACCTTGTCCTGGTTGGTGTGGCTGAGTTGGTTGAGTGTTCTCCCATGCACCAAGAGGTTGAGGGTTCAATTCCTGGTGAGGGCACCTGCCCAGGTCGCAGTCTTGATCCCCACTAGAGGGAATATAGGGGGAGCCCATCAATATTTCTCCCTCTCCCTCTCCCGACCTCTCTCTGAAATCA
>NW_006298965.1:358079-370757 GCF_000327345.1 Myotis davidii | reverse complement strand
TAAAAAAAGAATAAAAACTTAAAAACCTTGAAAATAACTTATCTTTTGCTTATCTGTTTAACTGATGCTTTGGAATTCTTTTTCTAGATAACTTGTTCGGAACTGCTCAGTAAAATGAGAAATAACCACAATTTTAAATAACTAAATTATATCTTTCTAAAAAGAAAACAAACGTAGCGATGTTATTAGAAATCCAATGAGTTAATAACTTAGGCACAGCACATATGGAGATTGAAATGTGATTTGTGATAGGATCTCGTGAATAGAGAAAGGTATATTGAAGAAGTAGTTCATCGAAACAACACAGTTATAGCCCCAAATCAGTATTGTCATTGCTAATGTGAACTGTTATTTTTATAGCACACCCGTTGTAGTACAGTTACATAGAGCTGCTGGGCACTGTTACTTCTGACCCTCAGGAAGCTTTATTGGTGTGAAATCACGTTTATCCTTGGTTGGAGATGAAAGTAAGTTACTCTGTTTGAAGAAATCTTCTGTTGGAGCATTTGTTGGATGCATGTAAGTACTGGTTTCTATTTTTCTGAGATGATTTAAGGTTTTCTTTTAGTAGAATGTTTACCTCTTTTTTTTTTCAGAGTCTGAGAAGTCAGCACTTGCCTTGAAAGGTATTACATTTCCCCCCAAAGTTATATTAGAAATTTATCTCTGGTTGGCGAGGTTAATTTTAGAATGATCCAAAAAACAAATATCAATTATATTTTATTTTATGAAAAATATTCTCAGAGGGTGGGTAGTTGGGTGTCTAGAGAAGTTGGTATGTTCTTTTGAGTTAATGGGTATTTGTTTATTATATAATTGGTGAATAAGTCATTTTTTTCTGTATTTTAAAGATTTGCCTATTATTTTGTGTTGTTAGCTTTTGGAAAATTAGGTTTTTTCTTTCTTATGTGAAAATGAAATATGTAAAGCACTTTGTATGTTAAGTTGCATATGAAGTACTTGGTAAATGCTAGCCCTTTCTATGAAGAGGTGGAATTAGTTTGGAGATATTTAACCTCAGTTTTTCCTGATCTTAAGAAAGGAGGAGAACTTCTTTGTGATTTTTTTTATCTGAAAGTGAGGAGTCACTACTTTTGATAGAATAGGACAGATGGTCATCAGTTGGGGGTTGTTCCAGAAGAGACAAGACCCGGGATGGGGTGCAGGTTGCCACTAGATGCTGCTGAGGAATCTGTGTTCCCTTTGAAGTGACGTCTGTAGGCCAGGATCGTCTCCTTCTCACTCACATAAAGGACATAGGATGGTTTACACATGAGATGGAGGAGGAAGAGAAATCCTGAATTATGGAGAAGAAAGGCAGCTCATTTCTCCAGGCCCCAAAAGATGCTTAGCTAACACTCTTTTGTGCATGAAGAGAAAATGGCAAACATTATTTTATAGGGAGGTGAATACTGAAATGCTGACATTTACTAAACTGACTGAAATAAATTCTTTTGAGTCTGAAAGAAAATAATTGATATTCATGGTAGGATATAAAGATGTTTAATATACTGCCTGAAACAACAGTACACATTAAAATTATATGGAATACAATTTGTATTTTTCTTGGTGGAAAATTGTATGGCATAGATACTCATTAGTCAGAACACTATACATCCAGACCATGCCTGCTAATTTGAGAGTCATGTATTATTCTCTAGACAATAGATTCTTGTCTTGTTATTCATCTGAAATCTAAGAAATGCTACATAAAGATTGAAAAGTCATGCAATGTATAGATCACAGAACCTAAATCTCTTGTAATTGGGGTTTATGTACAGTATTTTATGGTAGTTATGGCAAAACTATAATGAAGACTTACATCAAAAAAGTTTATCTCAGAAAGCTGGAGTTTTCGTGATTATAACTTATCAGTACAGCCTTTTGAATTTGAAAATAAAGTTATGCTTTATGTCATGTTGTCAAAAGCTAGTTTCATTGCCTTTCCCAGCAGTAGGAAAACGGTCAGTCATTTCTTAATTTCAGGCTTCATGAGTCAGAAGCCCTCCCAAATTGACTTTGGACTTTTATTTCATGACATAATGTATCCAAATGATTTGTGAGTTGACACAAGAACCAAAGTTTCATAATTATCTTCAAATCAATGATAATATTAAATGTGTTTTTTTTTCCTGAGAGATTATTAAAATGATAGTGGATTTTGTAATTGATGGCATTTTAGGATTGAAAAGGTAATGTGTTGTTGTTTTTTTAAACCAGTAATATAGAAAGGATGCGAACTTCTTTTACCAAAGTAAATTGAAATATGTCACTTTAGTCATTTGCAATTCAATAGGCCCACTTGAATGGAAGAGAAGGGGCAGCCCTATAGCTAGCCTACTGTGAATCGTGCCTTAATGTGTGTTGTGTGTGAACTTCACCTGTTGTGTGTGCCAAGGTGGAAGAAAGGTTGAGAAACGTTGGTCTTCACTTTGTTGGGAGACAAAGGGTTGAGATGGCTTCTTTTCACAGTGCTTCTTTTGACATCTATTAGCCAAGGAATCCTGATCTCTCTCTTCCCTCCCCCCTCCCTCCCCCTCAGGAGAGGGAATTTAGGATAAATAACTGGACATAAAAGCTCCTTTCTCTCCTTCATTTGGATTCATCTTGCCTGCAGAGAGCCAAGCTTAACAGATACATAAGCTTGGCAGTGAAGGCTCCCTGCCTCTGTGGTTGGGCAGGACTGCCCATGCTGGGTGAGTAGGTCTGTCTGATTCTGGATTTGATATTAGGTGGCCGTTGTTGGCATGAATCTAAATTACATCCTTTAACCTAGACTTCTTCAGCAATACGTCCTCCATACTGGTTCTCCACCTGCCTGACTCCTTTTGTCTCTCAAATGCTTCACAAGTCAGGAGGGGGCATGGGTACTATATGCCCCCTCCTAACCCCCGACAAAAAATGAGTGCCTATTATATTTCAAAGTAAGCACGACACAAAAACCAAATTAGGAAATTTTTTCTAATTCTAGATTTTTGTGGTAAACCATGGAAATTCTATTGAAATGGGTAATGTTAATTACAAGGTAACATGTAAACATTTGTCCAGGATATTTAAAAGGTCTACTGACTTGGAATTGTGATAGACCACAATGTTGACTCTAGTTTTAATTGGAAGGAAAGAATTTGAGACAAACCATGATATCCTCTGTGAACACGGTCAACTTTCTTACATATACTAAAAACACCCATTATAAACTTACAGTTTGAGGAGTTTAGACATGTGAATGCCTATGCAATCACCATTACCATCAAGATACAGAATATTTCCATCACCCAAAAAGTTCTCTTGGGCTCGTTTGAAGTCATTCTCTTCCACCCCAACAACCAGTACTGTTCTGTTCCCTGTGATTATACGTTAGATTTAACTTATCTAGAATTTCAAATAAATATGTACTTTGTGTCTGACATTTTTTGCTCAGTATAATACTTTTGTGAACCATCCATGTTGAGATTTATCCATGTTACTGTGCATATCAGCAATATGTTCCTTTTTATTGTGGAGTATTATTCTGTTGTGTGAATATACCACAATTTGTAGCTTTTCATATTGTTGATGGACATCTAGGCTGTTGATGAATATCTTGAGTTTGATCTGTTATGAATAAAGCTGCTATGTATACTAGTATGTGTTACAAGTTAGTGTGTGGATATGTTTTCACTTCTCTTGGGTTAACTACTTGGGGGTGGATTTGCTGAGTTTTATGGTAAATATATATGTGACTGTAGAAGAAACTGACATTTTTCCAATTTGTTTTGTACCAGCAATGTATTAAAAAGTTTTAGTTGCTCCATCTCCTTGGTATTGCCATTGTTTTTTATTTGAGTAACTTTAGTGGATGTGTAGTGTATCTCATTGTGTGTTTTTTTAAAAATTTTCTTTATTGTTTAAGGTATTACATATGTGTCCTCATCCCCCCAAACCCCCCCCCCCATGCCCTCAACCCCCCTGTATTTCATTGTGGTTTTAATATACATTTCCCTGATGATGTTGGGCATCTTTTCATTTGTTTATTTTACATTTGTATCTTCTTTTGGGAAGCACTTGTGCAAATCTTTTGCACAATTTTTATTTGGGTTATCTTTATATAAAGCTATAAGAAATCTTTTTCTATATTCTGGGTAAAAATCCTTTATGAGATCTATGGATTGTAAATATTTTGTCCCTATCAGTGACTTGCCTTTTTGTTTTCTTTTTAAAATATTTTTATTGATTTTCAAAGAGAGAGGAAGGAAGAGGGAGAGATAGAAGCATCAATGATGAGAGAGAATCATTGATTGGGTGCCTCCTGCACACCCCCTACTGGGAATTGAGCCTGCAACCTGGGCATGTGCCCTTGACTGGAATCGAACCCAGGACCATTTAGTCCACAGGCTGTTGCTCTATCCAGTGAGCTAAACCAGTTAGGGCCTTTTTGTTTTCTTAATATCCTTTGAAGAGCAGAAGCTTTACATTTTGATGGAGTCCAATTTTCATTTGTTTTCTTTTCTGTTATAGTTTCTTTGGGCTGAGAATCTGCTTACTCCAAAGTCAAGACAGAGTTTCTATGTTCTGCTAGAAGTTTTGCAGTTTTAGCTTTTATAGTTATTTAGGTCTGTGATCCATTTCAAGTTAATTGTATGTATGGTTGTAGGTAAAGGTTGAGTTTTTGTTTTGTTTTTATACCCAGTTATTCAAGCACCATTCATTGAAAAACTCCATCTTTGTTGAAAATCAATACATTGAAGGTTTGTCTGAGCTCTGTATTCTGTTACACTGGTATATATGTCTATTCTTATGCCAGTAACACACTGTCTTGATCACTAGCTTCAAAATTGTAGTCTTAAAAAAAATCAGTGGTTTTTTTCCCCAGTAATGTCCCCATACCCCCATTTAGTTCATCACTTAATTTTGTTCATTAGGTTCCACATATTAGTGAGATCATATGGTATTTGTCTTTTACTGACTGGCTTATTTCACTTAGCATAATATTCTCCAGGTCCATTCATGCTGTCGCATAGTGTAAGATTTCCTTCTTTTCTGCAGCTGTGTAGTATTCCATTGTGCAAATGTACCACAGGCTTTTTATCCAGTTATCTGCTGATGGCACTTGGGCTCTTTCTAGATGGTGGCTATTGTAAATAACGCTGCAATGAACATAGAAGTATATACATTATTTCTGATTGGTGTTTTTGGATTCTTGGGCTATCTTCCCAGAAGTGGGATTGCAGGGTCAAAAGACTATTCTCTTAAGAGTGAGCCAGAACCAACAATAAAGACATTTTTATGGACTGGATTGTGCTGCCACCTCCCAATTCACATGGTGAAGCTCTATCCCCAAAGTTATTATTTGAAGACTAGAGGCCCAGTGCACGAAATTTGTAGGGCCTGTCTCGCTCAGTCCCAATTAGCCGGACCCCAGCAGCAAGCTAACCTACCAGTCAGAGTGTCTGCCCGCTGGTGGTCAGTGCACGTCATAGTGAGTGGTTGAGCAGCCTTAGCATATCATTAGCATATTATGCTTTAATTGGTTGAACGGATGACTGGACACTTAGCTTATTAGGCTTTTATTATATAGGATAGGGCCTTTAAGGAGATAGTTAAGGTTAAATGAGGTTATAAGGGTTGCATCCTAATTCAATATGACCAGTGTCTTTATAAGAGAGACACCACGTATTTTGTTATGGCAGCCCTAGCAAACTAATATAGCCATATAATCCAATTAAAATGATTTGAATAGATCAAATCAAATTTGTATGTTTTTCCAGATAAGACATACAAATGACCAATAAGCATATGAAGAGATTCTTAACATCATTAGTCAACTGGAGAAATGCAAATCAAAACTACTGCATGACTACTTCACACCCTTTAGGGTGGCTATAATCAGAAACATGGACAATAACAAGTATTGATAAGAATGGGGAGAAACTGGAACCCTTGTACATTGCTGGTGAGAATGTACAATGGTGCAACAACTTGGGAAAATTTGCAGGTCTTCAAAAAATTAAATATAGTTACCATGTGACTCAGCAATACCACTCCAAATATATAGAATTAAAAACATGTTAACATAAAAACTTGTATGGCATTATTAATAATTATGCTATTGGCATTATTAATAAAAGCCAAAAAATGGAAACAACCTCAATGTCTATCAGCTGATGCATGGATAATCAAAATGTGGTATTTATACTAAGAAAAGGGTAATATGCTAATTAGAGTCGAACGGACATTTTCCAAATGTCTGACTTCCTTTTGGACAAAGCCATGATGGTGGGGGCCAAGGCAAAGGCAGTTAGGGGCGATCAGGCCAGCAGGGGAGCAGTTAGGGGGCGATCAGAATGGCAGGGGGGCAGTTAGGGGGTGACCAGGCCGACAAGCAGAGGCAGTTAGGGGTAATCAGGCTGGCAAGCAGAGATAAGTTAGGAGTGATCAGGCAGGCAGGTAGAGTGGTTAGGGGCAGTCATGCAGGCAAGTAGGTGAGTGGTTAGGAGCCAGTGGTCCCAAATTGCGAGAGGGATGTCTTACCCTGAGGGGTCCCAGATTGGAGAGGGTGCAGGCCTGACTGAGGGACCCCGCGCCACCCCTCCCTCCCCCCCGCACGAATTTCATGCACCAGTCCTCTAGTATCCATATAATGAAATATTATTCAGCCATAAAAAGGAAAGGAGTACTGACTCATGCTTTAATATGGATGAACCTTGTAAACATGCTAAGTGAAGAAAGCCAGTCATTGAAGGCCACACACATATATTGTATGATTCCATTAATGCCTAGAATAGGCAAATCCATATGGTGGCTGCCAGGGGCTGGGGTTAGAGATTAGAGAGCGAATGCAAATGGGTACGTGGTTTCTTTCTGGGATGATGACTATATTCTGGAATTAGATAGCAGCGATGGTTGCACTTGGTGAATGTACTAAAATACAAGGCAAATTATAAAATATGTGAATGATATTTCAATTAAAAATAATCCAGAGTCAGTGTTCTGGATGGTGAATCTGAAGAAAAGGATGAGTGATTTTATGCTTTGATAACTTAGTAATGCTAACTTATGAATGTGGCTTTAGTTTTTCCTCCATGAATGTGGGTGATGAATATATACATTATATATTCATTTACATATAAATCTAGGTGTTTCATTGTGTACATGGGAGAAAAAAGCCTCTTTCACAAGTAAAATATTCCCTGAAAACATTTCTTAGCAACTGATTAGTATAAATTGAGGAAACAGAACTATTTTCATTGGTAAAATGGGACATTTTAGAAATTTGAGCTGGATGCTCTCTCTCTGTATGTATGTATGTGTGTTTGTGTTTGTGTGTGTGTGTGTGTGTGTGTGTGTGTGTGTGTATAATTTCAGAGAGGAAGGGAGAGATAGTAGAAACATCAGTGATGGGAGAGAATCATCCATCAGCTGCCTCCTGCACACCCTTAGCTGCCTCCTGCACACCCTCTACTGGGGATCGTGCCTGCAACCCACACATGTGTCCTTGACTAGAATTGAACCTGGGACCCTTCAGTCCACAGGCCAATGCTTTATCCACTGAGCCAAACCAGCTAGGGCTGGATGCTCTCTTTTTGAGCCATCCCTGCCTCAGCTGAGAATCAGTTCCATCACGTCTGTGAAAATGAGTCGTTTTGCTGACATTATCCAAAAATACATTTAAAAACTTGTGAATAGCAAATCATGACTTTGCTCCTGGGGACTATTGCTCCTTGAAGTGTGTCATTCAGGCAGAGTCAGCATCGCCTAGGAGCTTTTTACACATGTGCATCCTCCTGCCCCTCTCCCCGCCAAGACCTCCCGGGTCAGAAACCGTTTTCAAGCTCTCCAGGTGACATACATGCTGAAGTGTGAGAACCGCTGAGAATTTACAAGCAGGAAGTCATACTGTCTCTCCCACCACCCATACAAACAGGTGAGGTAAGTACCTAGATCTTGGTTTCTAAATACCATTCTCCACTAAATCTGTCCAAGATTTTCTACTATTCTTGTAACTTTTCTGTAAATTTGACATCGTATCAAAATAAAAATTTAAAAAACTATTCCAACTGAAAAAGATAGAAAATAACCTAAAACAAAGGAAAGTATCACACTGTTCTCTCCAAAACCAAGGATATGGAACTCTGAGTGAGTGTATTTATTTATTATAATCTCCAAAATAATTTCAGTTGGTACAACTGCTTCTTTAAACCATATCACTATCAGGCTCAGAATTTAATTACAACCAGGTAATTCACAAAAACACTTGTAAGCAACAAAACATGCCTAATATTTCTTTGAGAAGGTTTCCTTCATATGTGTATAGCATTACGGGGCATGACACAAAACAGAAGGTGACCGCTCGTGCCCACGCACTGCACCCGTTATCTGGTTAGACTTCTAACATCTGTGAAAGGTTAACCAATCCTTTCACGTTGCAAAGTAAAAGTCATTATGGTGCATGCAATCCGTCTTCCTCTTAAGTTTTCAAGGATGTTCTAGATCATTTCTTAGGAAAGTAAAACTATACACAATTTCAGGGGGAAAACAAGCTGCTTAGACTTTTTATTTTTATATTGTACACTTCAACTACGAGTTGTTTATTAAAGACTTTCAAAATGTTATGTTACATTTTAAAAGTACCAGTTTGTGGGGACAAAAGTAGAAAATATTGGCCAATATGTTAGGTTCTCCTGAAATCACAGATTTCTGGATAAATACATGTAGCCAGCACTAAACATTTCTCACTATGAAGTACACATAGGTTGGGAAGGAACTTCAATAGTTTGGACTGTAATTTTCATGTCTTAAAATAGTATTTTTCTTCATTCTTTTAATAGTACTAAACTCTTCCTTTTAAAAAAATCTATATCCATTTTATAGGTATTAGTTTCTCTGTGAATTTGCAACACTTCAGCCTGAACTTACTTATGAAAATAAAATCTAACATCTATAACTTCAGCTTGTTATACTGGGGACGAGAGGGGTTGCCATACACTTATACCTTGTATTAACAATAAACCTTCTCACAGAGAAGAAAATACTTTAAATACCTTAAATCATATTTACAACGATAAAATTCACATTTCATGCTTTAGTGAGACACTTCAATCATCCCTAAGATCGATAGTCCTTGTAGTTCACTGGCCTGCAGCCCCGCCTGCTGTGCGCAGGTATAACGCTCCGCTCCGAATGTTCTGACAGGAGCAAAACGTGGCCGTGTTCCCGTGAAACTGAGGGTAGATCTCTGCAGTCGAGTTCGGACCCAAATCCACCCCCACAGGTGTGATCAAGAGTTTCAGGCCTCAGGAGCCATGTGAACCCGCTTGATGGTTTGAAACGTGCTCAAAACCCAGATGCCCCTCAGGGGAGTCCCAGGACGAAAACAGCCCTTCCGAGCACAGCTCAGTAAATGCTTCACCGCGTGTCTGTTGCACAGGATGTTGTGAGCTTCCAGACACAGAGCTGTACTCGCTCCTTAGCCACTATATACACTTTTCTGACAAGTTCAGTGTTTCAGTGGGGAATGTGACTTGCAGGGAGCTGCCCTTGGGGGCAGGCCCAGCAGTGCCCGCAACCTCGTCCACCAGTAAGACGCTCTCTGAGTCGTGCCCCTGCGAGGAGTCCGAGGTCTCTGAGATTCGCAAAGTCCTCAGGGAGGTGGTGTCCGCTTGGGGCAGGCTCATGCCAGGCACCCCCGGCAGCAAATTCCTGCCCGCCAGGCCCGCGTCACCGAGGTCTGGCATGTACAGGAGAGTCTGGGACGTGCTGCTGACCTCCCTCAGCTCCCGGGACAGGAAGGAGCGCGAATGGCCGGACAGGGCGGAGGATGTCCGGCGGCTGTCGGAGCAGTGCTGCCCCGAGGGGTCTCTGCCGGACCCGCCGATGCGGCAGAAGAGGCATTTGATCTTCTCCATGGCTTTGCTGAGCACTGTCTTCCGCAGGAGGATGTAGATCCAGGGGTCGAGGATGGGGTTCACCGAGGCGATTCGGATGGCCTGCAAGTCTGGGTTTTTGCTGATCTCTTTCACTAAGTCCGGCCGATACAACTGGTTGATGAACACTCGCACCTGCACAAACGAGATGGCCACGATCAGATTTTACTTTTGGTCAACCGGGAAACGTCTGCTGCAGCGTTTAATTTAGCAACAGTAGGTAGCTGCCCTCTTTTCTGGTAATAAGTGCCAAAGAAAGAGGATAAGCGCCAGGAACACCATTTGCTGTGCAGCTGCAGTTATGTTTCGAGTCCGTGTAACTTCAAATATTTTTGTAACATGCCTTTCCTAGATCAAAGATGCCATACAAGAATGCAACATGTGAACAGGTAACAGTGCATAAAGTTCCCTTGAAAAGCATTTTATTAACTTCATTTCTAAGTGCTTTTAAGGTTTGGTAATTCTAATGAAGTATTTTTTTAATTTTTTATTTATTGATTTTAGAGAAGCAGAAGAAGGTAGAGAGAGAGAGAGAGAGAGAGAGAGAGAGAGAGAGAGATCTGTTTGTTGTTCCACTTACTTATGCATTCATTGGTTGACTCCTGCATGTACCCTTACTGGGGACTGAACCTGCAACTTTAGATCCCACAACCTTGGTGTATTGGGACGATGCTCTAATCAACTGAGCCCCCTGGCCAGGGCAAGAATTCTTTTTTCTCCAATAGCCTTTTATTTTCCTTATTCCAGCTGCCTCTTACATTGAAGTGAAACTCATTTTGTAAGTCAGCTAACCATCTAGTCATCACAGACAAGCCCAGAGATTCCTTTATTTTAGAGTCTAGAGAGAATATACTGTAACTGTTGAGCCAGTGTCTGAATCTGCTGTCATCCAGAATGACCAGAGAAGTTTTTATTTTTTTTCTGAGTCTGTTCCCCAGTCATAATAAACTCTTCCTCTAAAACTCGTTCCAATCTTTTCCCTAACTGCATTCCTCACCTGGATCATTGCGTCAGCCACGAAACGAGAGTTCCCACCACCAAAAGCTCTCCTCTCCAATTCATCCTCCAAACTGCCACCAGAAGATTATTTCTAAAATGCAGATCTGATCATGCTACTTAGCTCCCTGCGGCTTTTGAACTCTTGTTCTGCTCTGCAACTCTGCTCAATGACTCCACCCTGAAATTCCAATCAGAATCCTGCCTTTGTGCCTGTCCAGCATTTGAGCTGGTAAATAGCCATGAGCTAAAAGAACACTCTGTACGCACCAGTAGGGATGACGGGTCATCCTATGCAGATGGAGCTGTTTAGGGGAAGAAGCATGTGGGCCAGCCCACATACCCACAGGCCAGGTATGGCTTAAACGAAAGAAACACAAGGAGACCCTAACAACCTGCTTGCTGTTTTGGAGCCTTATTTTTGGCAGTTAGAAAATTTTGCTCTTACTGTAATCACTTATTTACTCACTTCTTTGGGGGGTAATTTTCACTCCAGAATGTAAAGTTCTTTCTGATTAAAGAACGGGACAATCTTGTGGGACAAAGCCACTTGGTTTTTTCCCACCACAGTCTTGATTGAGGTTCTCGGCTGTGTCTGGACAGATTCACCTCCCTGACATCTACGGGCCTCTTCTTGGATGAAATGTTGCTGGGATCTAGAGGTTTAGAGGAACTTATCCAGGTCTCCACTCTGTTGGTGGCCAACTCTGGTCTGGGCCCCAGGTCTCCAGATGACTGACCTCCATGTTGCTTTTTCTGTTTTACCAGGCTGGCTGGCTTTCTGTTTAACAGTTATTTCCCAGCAATGGAATTATTGCTAAAAAGAATGGGGCTTATATTTTGCTCATATCCTATACTGTTGTTCCTAAAAAGAAAAGAAATGATGGATTAAATTAGGGGCACTCTGGGCGTACACAGACTCCAGGAAAAAGAAAGACCTATGGCAGTTTATAGAACTTGAGACTTGCAGCCTCTAGGTGGCAGTGTTGTTCCACTTGGGACTCTGGTCCCACGGAGCATTCCTAGGAAGCATTTGCCCAGCTAACTCTGAAGACTTCAGAACAGAATTTTGGTGAAGTCTGAATTTAGCATTTCTGATATTTTTAACATTTAAATGTTTTGTTGCTGGTTGCTTCCCCCACTACAACCTCAAAGAAAACATGGTTACTAATGAAAGGCAGTTAAAATGGATATAAAAGGAATGAAATTTGTAGCTATTTAAGGGAATGTATTAGGGGTTAGCATTTTATTTTTAAATTTCTACGATCTTTTAGAAAGATGAGAGTTTTGTAAAAAAAAATATTTAACAATGGGCTTTCATAATCAAAGATGATGATGGGCAAGGAAAGAATTATTTCTAAGCCTCACTTCATCCACAGCAGTAATTAATTTTGACTACTGTAGAGGAAATGAAAGGAAGCCCTCTTTATTTATTTTAATAGGAGAAAAGAGATACAAATTTATTAATATATTTTATGTGCACAGGCATTCACAAAAAAAGAAAAGAGGGTTTGGGCTTCCAGAGAGGTCACATGTGGGGCAGTAACTAGGGGATATACGGGGGACTAATGGAAGATAAGAGGTTTTTTAAGGAGGTTTATGCAGGCTCATCTTGGTGCTGGCTGGTTCTGTCTCCCGTGATAAGGGTCACTCTACTCACCCTGGTTCTGGGAGGGAGGGGGGAAATCTATGCCACCTTCATGAAGGGAAATTCATGCCATGCTTTTAGTCAGATAAGGGCAGGAAACTAAGGAAGCCCAATTTTAGAGTCATTTTTGGA
>NW_006298965.1:352829-358019 GCF_000327345.1 Myotis davidii | reverse complement strand
TGGGGGTGGGGAGCTTACAATTAACACAAGGCACTGAGCCTGGTCATTTAACATTGTTTCAGTAAGGGCGAGTTGACAGAGTGGGAAAAGATAAATAGAAAAAGCAAAATGCCAAATTCAGGTAAGAACATTCTCAAAAGTCAGTTAAATTATTTTAAAAGAAGACGAATGAGTTTGCCTTTGCAGCATGTTCTCAATGAGACTGACTTGAAGTACAAAAAGAAAAATTAAATAAAAGACAAAAACGAACACAAACTCTCCATGCATTCCATGACACTCGAAAATTATAGCAATGTCTGCCTCACTTTCAAGGCTACTTGATTTGCTCCTTCCAAAGGGGGAACCCCAAATTAAGATGGGAATATCCACAGCAATGTCACGTGGGTAGGTAGATGAAAGCACTTTTCTGGAATTTTCTCTCATCAGGCCATGTATGTAACACAAATAAACATGTTCGGGCAGTTTTCAGTGTTGGAAGAGTGTGCTGATGATTAAAACAGAACCTCTGAGTCAGGAGGGAAAAACACCATAAAAAAAAATCACCGAATACAAACATACATAACCTCTTGCAACTTTACAAGTTAGCCTGTTTTTTAGTAGCTGCAGATTTGTGCATGTAGTTAATTGTTAGTATTGGCATACCTTACGAGAATCTCAGCTTCCTGAAGATGACTACAGTGTAGGGTGAAGGAGAAAATATGACACATTCAGTGGAATATGTGTCTACAGCAAAGTTATGAGGAGGCTGTTTGCTATAGAGGTAAATGCCTGAGCCCTGGAACCAAACCTCTAGTCTGGCTCTGCTCCTTCTAATTTATGTACAGATTATGGAAGCACTTAGTAAAAATGGCTAACAGTTCAGCTGGTGTGGCTTGGTGGTTGAGCCTTGACCCGTGAACCAGGTGAACACCAGTTCGATTCCGGGTCAGGGCACATGCCCCTGTTGTAGGCTCAATCCCTAGTGGGGGGCGAGCAGGAGGCAGCTGATGGATGTTTCTCTCTTATTGATGTTTCTCTCTATCCCTCTCCTTTCTTCTCTAAATCAATAAAAAATACTAAAAGTGGCTAACATAATATATCTGTAGGCTCTTCTCACTCTTTTGGTAACCCATATGTAGAAGCTTGGCCACTGTGGAATCTATCAGTAATTTGAAAACTGCAGCTTAGACATAGCTTTTGGGTTCAGCTAATGACACAGTATCAAAAACATGTACTTCCTGTTTAAGAAGAACCTGTTGGCAGGGGATGTCTAATTGGAAAAGAACGCTCAAGTCTTGATTGAACCGATTTTTAGTCATCGACTGTCAAGGTAGAAATGCTTTCCAATAAAGGACAAGATCCCGTAGGTGGATCTGTGCTTGTGTCTACTTGTTTGGGCACATCGAAGGCATGTCCCGTGTGTGCTCAGCTATCCTACTGCCCCACATTGATACAGCTGTTACTAGAAATTATAACCTTTTTTTGTGTGTGACAAAAACCCACTTTACATAAAGAATAATGAAAAGAGTTCTTGCCTGGGTGGCTGGAACTCAGTTCCCCCTCCCTTTGGGTCACTAACTGGCCACATACTGCAGGCAGATTGCTTAATCCTACAGGCAGGCTCTACACTGAAAATTTATTTCAGCATTCTACTAGGAGTCTATAGGAGTCACTCCTGCTCTGGGGAAAATAAATCTTGTAGATGTTCAATAAAACCCAGCCTAGACAGGCAGCACAGCATGGTGGGAAGAGCCTTAGAGGAGGACTCATCCACCACCACCGGGTTAGCTGCATAATAATGTAAATTCTTCGTCTGCAGTTGAGGAAACGGGTGCAGGGAGAGTGAAAATGTTGGCCAGCCCTGAATTCTCAGAGCTTTTGTCAATGAGAGGCCGGATGCAGTCTTCAAGGTACAAGTCCTGGCTCTGCAATGTGAGGCTATAACTGAACAACTGCTTTGAGGAATTGTTAATTAAAAAAAAAAACACTAAGCTCAATTTATTTGAAAAAAAAAATCCTCATTTCCTTCAGGTTCTGCTGTAACGCACCCAAATCTATGGGTCTCTCGGACCTAGAGAAGGGAATTTTACTCAAGTGAAATCCCAGTAGGTGTTTTATGACTCTACTTCCTGTTTGCCTAAGGGGAACAAGTATATCTCTCTGCGTAGTTCCCATCTGCCCTAATAATCAGAAACACTCACAGGACACTATTTACCTAAAGATCTAAATTTCAGGCAGAAGACTAACCAAAGTGGCCATGCTACACCTAACAGATGAATACTTATAACTTCAGAGTGAGAAGGGAGGAAATACAAGGAACTGTAAACAATAAACACGGCGGTGCTGCGTGGGGAAAACGCCTTTCCCCGTCCTACAGTGTAACTGTTTAGTTCCCTGGCAGAGATTTGATTGTAATTGTTCTCTTCACACCAGTGACGGCAAACTTAGGCACCGGGGTTGATCCAGCTACACATTCACACTGGACCTTAGCAGGCTGTCTTGCTTGCATATTTCTAAAGAATACAGCCCCTTTTATTTATCTTTCATTTCTTCAGCTTCTCCTGTGTTTCAAAGAACCAGAGGCTGGTTGACAAGAAGCACCTTCCCACTCTATCCTGTCATGTACCGTCCCGTGTCGGTTGCACTCACAACTGCAGTCAGTTGAGTATGACTCACTTGAGAAAATCTGGCAAGTTCAGCACACTTCTTCATGGCCACAACTGACGTCCCAACCTCCCTCACATTTCCAAGCCCAGCTCCACTTGTGAGCCACACTCCTGCTGGATAACAATATTTACTCTGCATCCTGGACTCTGTGTCAACCGCCCTCTAAGAGCCACTCGGGCTGCTGCTTCCCTTTTTCCCCAAAAGACAAAAACTTGGCTTTTCAGTGGCTGTGCCAGGCTCCCTGAAATCCTAAGTAAACCGTGTGAGCTCTATTAGCCTTGCCGGAGCTTTTCAGTGTTTTGAAGGATTTGATTTTCCTCAAATAGAATTAGCAACCAACTTGCTTTGATAAAGTTTTTTTTAAAAAAGATGCTTCATTCGTTTTTCTTTGGAACTGAAGATAGGTCCGGCTGCTTTAAATGTCAGAGAAACATCAAAACAAAACAAGAAAGTTGCAAACAGATGCCAAAGAAGACTGTAGTTGTGGATAAGTTTCCATTTGAATTCTTCCGGTAATTGCAAAGCTGTGGGTGGGTGGGAAGTGTGCATGTCATTGTTTGCGTCTCATTAATTTACGATTAAACTGACCCTGAAATTCGATTTTCAGGGTGAAATTACTTAAAATCTACTACACGTTAATGACTTTCTATAGAGTGGACAGGATTCATTACCTAAAATGTGGTTAATCTGCAAACCACGAATAGAGCGCCTGTAATTTCTTGCCTCTGGCTTCTCCCGTAGTTTCAAAAAGGTTTTGTAATAAACCGTCCTGCACCACAGGGCCACGTCGGCCCCTTCAGCTGGAAGGAAGCAATTCACCTGTGACTGTGCAGTAGTTGGTAGCTTCACAGGCTCACTCCAACCACAACACAATGAAAAAGCAGTGCAGGCTGCTAGCCTCCCAGCTCCAGCGCCTCTGTTCCTGCGAGTGGAAGTACGGAGCGCTCCCTTTGTCATGTACGGTTCTGCAATACATCAGGCAGAGGCCCAGGAAGGGGGCCCCAGCCGGAGCTGCGTTGCCTCTTCCCAAATCTCCCTTTCTTCTGAGTTGCCACTGCACACACTGAAATATATTTATGTGGCT
Source organism: Myotis davidii (assembly GCF_000327345.1). NCBI lineage: Eukaryota > Metazoa > Chordata > Mammalia > Chiroptera > Vespertilionidae > Myotis > Myotis davidii. The sequence continues at coordinate 354,289 of NW_006298965.1, read as the reverse complement.
CAAGTGAGACTTAACTCCCTAAATTATATCGGGTCCTGGAATGGTTTAAAGGCCTCTTTGTCCAATTATATTTACTTCTGTTTATACAAACTGGCAAGAAGCTACTACTGTGCGCTGGCTCTCAGCCCCCTCCAAGCTCCTTCGTCTACAGCCACTTTTATGAGAGAGATACTATTTTACATCAAAATCCCTGGGCAGTTTTAGGAAGGGGAAGAAAGGAAGAATATATTACATTTATTTGCTCTTGCTCCCAATGAGCGTAAGAAAGAGAAGTCCTCTCCTCTTGAGTTTGTAGTTTAGAATTTCCAGGCATGCAGTGTTTTGAGAGATGAAAAAACTGAGTAGTTGCTTTTAAGGGAAACTCTAGGTAAAGTATTATGTACATCTGCCCATGGGTTTCTGGTGCATTCATTGTAACGACACGCAAAGTAGAGGAGAGCTAGGTACATCTTCAACATTTCTGCTTATAACGTTTTAAAAGTTAACCCAGAGGCTATTTTAAGAAAGGTGATGCCCTAAAAACGAAGTGTATGGAAACCGAAGCACACACTGGCAGGAAGGCCAAAATTAGAAGCGTCTGTAAGGGCAGGGCTGGGGGTCACCAGCTGCAGAGTGGGGGCCCACAGTACCTAAGCACCCTTTCCCTAGAATGGTCCTGCACCCCTCTCAGTTGCTGAGATTCCAATCCAGCACCCATGGCCCTCAGCCTGCCGGGAATAGGTTCCCTGAAGAACCTGCTTTCCTAACCCCCAGAGAATGCCGGACCTGCGTGCCCGCCGCCGCCCCCCTGTAGCACCTGTCCCCACAGTGCACCCAGATGTCCTCCCAGGCACTGCGGGTAGAGCAGGGAGTTCTCTAGATTGTTGTAAGCAAGTCACTTCTCAGGTAACCTGAGCGAGTTGGGTTCCAGCCCTAAAGTTCTGCAGAGTCTCCCCCCAAACCCTACATAAATCAACACCCCCTAAACCCCCACTGCTCTAAGGCACGGTGTACGCCAGAGACCAGCACCCTGATGTTTCGGATCCTGCTGTTCTCAGTCACCCTACAGCGGTTTCCCCTCCACATCTGACTGAGGCGGGGTTCCGGGAAGGCTCAAGGCCAATGTCAGGCAGCCGCGGGTAGGGGCTGTCCCAGGGGAGAGAGGAAGCCAGGCGGACGCACCTGCTGCACGCATCTCCTTAGGGATGCGGCCTGAAGGGAGGTCGGGCTGCTCTGAGCTGAGGGTGGAATCCCAGCCCGATCTGGCAGGGATACCTGGAGGAGACCAGCCTGCTGCCCCGGAATGAGAGGGGAAGGAGGGGGGCGGGAGGGGCGAGAGGGAGGGAGGTGGACAGAGAGACGGCCGGAGCGGGGCCCCAGGCCGGCCACTCACCACGAGCGGGATGGAGCAGATGAGCACCACCAGGGAGGTGGCGATGAGTAAGATGACCATCTGGATCTCGGCGCCCGCGATGCGGCGG
>NW_006298965.1:351084-352615 GCF_000327345.1 Myotis davidii | reverse complement strand
CCGCGTGGTGCGCCTCGGTGCCCAGCGAGGTGCGGCGCATGAACTGGCGGTGCATGCGGAGCAGCGCGCCGCACACCAGCACGTTGCAGAGCACGGTGGCGAGGATGAGGAAGGAGCTGAAGCCCGCGTACATGTAGGAGAAGGCGGCGTGCGCCGTCACGTTGGTGGTCCAGTCGATGAAGCACCAGGTGTCCGGGTATTGCAGCCGCGAGCTGCCCAGGCCCATGTTGGGCAGCGCGCAGAACAGCACGTTGGACGCATAGACGGCGAAGAGCGTGAGGCCCGCCAGCCGCTTGTCCACGTAGTGGCTGTAGAAATAGGCGTGGTTGATGGCCAGGTAGCGCTCGATGCTCATGGCGCAGATGATGCTGAGGCCCGACAGGCCGAAGAAGAGCAGGATGAAGGTGCTGTACTCGCACAGCGCCGGGCCGCCGGGCCACTCGCCCTTCATGTACGTGGCGATGGTCACCGGGCTCACCAGCAGCGTGCCCAGCAGGTCGGTGACGGCCAGCCCGCACACCAGCGTGTAGAAGGTCGTCTCCTTCTGCTCCTTGCGCGATTTGCACAGCACCACGATGGCCACCAGGTTGCCCACCACCCCGAAGATGAACATCACCGCCGGGATGGTCACCGGGCTGTTGGGGCCCGCGGAGGCAGAGGCGGAGGCATTGGCCGCAGGGGCGGACATGGTGGTGGCCGGCACGGCGCCGCCTGGAAGTGCGAGGCTGGGTCTGGGGAGGGGAGAGACACAGGAGCTGTGAGATGCAGTCACCACCAGCCAGGGCTCCGATCCGCGCCCCAGAAACAGTATGTAGAGGAGACGGAGGACGGCTCGATCCTACTTTGTGAACTGTAGCCACTTGCCAACTGCGGCTCCCCAACTCTCTCGGCTCCCGACGCGTCCTGCCGGCGGCACCGCTCCACGTGCATTAATATTTATAAGTGGATGCAGCCATTCTCTCCTCCCCCTTCCCCCTCGCAACTCAACTTCACTCCACTGCCAAGATGAACAAGGCCTATCTCAAGGGAAAAGTGGTTCGCTCTAATTCCCGACAGATTCTGAGTCAATAAAATCCTCACTGAAAACAGTTAGGAAAGACAATTTGGAGAGCGCGCGCTCTCCTCCCCGGCTCCGCTCTGGGGGCGCCCGCCCTCCGCTCTCTGCCCAGTGCCCCCCACCCCACCCCATCTCACCTGTGGTGGCGGCGAGAGCTCCCAGAGTCAAGCCTCCGATGTGCTGGACACGCCTCCAACCTGCCCTCAGCCTCGCCCCGCGCAATGGGGAACCTGTCCAGCCCTCGCCTCCTCCGAGCCGGGTCTCCGGTGGCTGCCAAGTTTTTGGAAGTGGGGTCGGCGTGGCCAGCTTTCAGAAACGCGGGGAGCCAGAAGGGCAGCGGGGAGGGGTCTGTGAAGCCGGCTCCGGGGTCTCGTCCCTTCTGTGTTTCCGGCCCTTCACGGATGATCCCAGCTTGGCGGGTCCCGGGGCGGAGAGGCCGAGGTGCGCGGCCGCGCGCAGGTGGCACTGAGCGCC
>NW_006298965.1:349613-350757 GCF_000327345.1 Myotis davidii | reverse complement strand
AGGCGGGGAGTCTGGGAAGCCGGGCGCGCTCCCGGGGCCCTCGTAGCCCCTCTGGACTCGGCATCCCGGGGGCCAGTGCTGGAACCAGCGTCTCTGACTCGCTGCCTCCCGCTCCCCGGGCCTATTTCTCGCACCGCTACACGCAGGTCGCAAATTCGGTTGCTGGGAGGTGAGGTCCACCGCTCTAGGACTCTCCCTGGCGCGGCCCCAGGTTAGAAGTAGGGTGCGCGCTACGGCCCCCAGGGCGGTGGGTACCAGGCTTGGGCGGGGAAACCACCAAGTCATCCTCTCCCAGTGAATGGGGTTAGTTGGCAGTTCCCACGCTAGGCTGCGCTCCGTAGGGTAGCCCCGAGCAAAAAAAGAAAAGGGAACCGGGATAGAAAGCTCTCCCAGAGCAGGTGGCAGCGCCCAGCGGCTTGGAGAGGTGGCCCGCGGGTACCACGTGGGAGAGGAGAGAGCGTGGGAGGGCTGTCTAACCGGGAGACCTTTCTCCTCCAGGCACTCCGCCCAGCAGGAACGGTTACACTGAGGTTTGGGCCTTTGCCCTGTTATATTCACGTTCGAGACCTTTACCATGAATCCTTGGACAGGCTGATGCAGGGTGAGACAGGAATGGCAAGTCCTGAGAGTAAAGGAATTCTCCAGGCATTACCTCCATGATTAACTCTTGGAAAAGCCAATCTGCTCTACCTTCCTTTGAAGTAGAGTTTGATTTCTTTTAAGGTGGGAACAGTTTTTTTGTATACTCATTATTCACTTCTTTCTACTCTATTTCCTAAGTTCAGAACTGAAAACTAAAAAAAAACACGAAAAAAAAACCAGAAAAAGATTGTGAAACTTCATGGTGTGATTATAACTGTTTTACCATTTTTTTAAACCATAAAGTGAGACGTGTGGGCTTTCACAGAATTTAAATTCCTAGAAAAACCTCTTTCCTTGTGCCCCCTTATGCATTTTAACGTATTGCATTTCCTCACAGTTAGTGAATAACTCTATTTTTTTAATATCTGATAAGCAGTCACTGAGTCCTTAAATGTTATTTTATGAATGAACAAACCTAAGACTTTATCTGGTTTTCCAGTTATTCTCAAATGGCACAGTAACAACTGAGTAATATAAACTAAGAGGCCATTGAGGGTTTAAT
>NW_006298965.1:347614-349098 GCF_000327345.1 Myotis davidii | reverse complement strand
TGCTTCTAGGGAATATATTCATCTTTTTTTAAAAATATATTTTATTGATTTTTTTACTGAGAGGAAGGGAGAGAGATAAAGAGTCAGAAACATCGATGAGAGAGAAACATCAACCAGCCGCCTCCTGCGCATCCCCTACTGGGGACGTGCCCGCAACCCAGGTACATGCCCTTGACCGGAATCGAACCCAGGACCTTTCAGTCCGCAGGCCGATGCTCTATCCATTGAGCCAAACCGGTTTCAGCAATCATTCTTAATTTGAAAAACTGGGACAGTATAGTTCTATTTCCCACACACTCTGCCAGGAATCCACATTGCAAAATGAAGACTTGTCATGTGTAGGTGGACACTGTTTGTGTATTTCCTTTGAAGAGATTTTTATTTTAAACATTGTTTTCTATCCTCCCCTGCAGTTTCTGCCGGAATCCCACTTCTCTGCACTGGGAGACCTTGGCTCAGCTCTTTAGAACTGTCTTGAGTTCCTCTCGGAAGGTTTGAACTAGTGCAAGAACGGCCTGCCTGACCAGTTCCATTGTCCATTGCTCTCTCTTTTGACTACTCTTGACTACTCTTTTGAGTGAACACCATAAGGTGAGAACCCAAAAGTGAGGACTGCTTGGGGCTGCCAACCACATTCTCTTTGACTCGGTTGAATTGTCCTTGGGTCAAAAGAACGGGTAAGAAAGGCAGGAGGAAGGCAGCAAGATGAATGAGATCTGGCCCGAACCCCTTACTGTACTGGGCCAAAGCTGGCCAGGTCTGACTTAGAGCATTTCTCCATCACTAGCGTTCGTGGAGCAAAGCCTGTGCAAATGGTGTTTGCTCTCTGTCTTCCATGACAGGCCATGCAGATACTCAAAACAGAGTGAAAAAGCCATCTATCTGGTATAAATAACCCATGACCTTGGCCACCTTCGCCTTCCACATGCTCACCCAGTTGGTTCGGTGGATCACAAGCATGCCGAGCACTGACCTTGGGCATGAAAAGAGGTCCTGGATGGTGTTTGTGGTCCTGATGACCGCCCTCCCATGTTAGTGGTGCATGTCAAATGTGTGGTCTCCAAATAATTTTCATTTTCTAAGCATGAATTTTATGCTGAGTCTAGTGTGTGGATTTGTTACACACATGGGTTCTAGGATGAGCTCCCCAATACCTTCATGTGGTGATGAATTGCTGCTGGGGAGGCTGGCTGCCACCAAAGGACGGCTTCGGGCTGCCTCCTTCTCTGGCAGTTACACTGCTCCAAGTGATGGCTCTCTTCCCTTTTATTCTTTCCCCCATTTTGCTCCAAATAAATATTTTCACTGTACACCTCTTGTAGATTGAGCTAATGAACAAAGAAAGGGGATTGTTTACTTACTGTTGCTCATTTTTGAAGATACAGTGGGGAGATAAAGCCTTATGAGTTCAGGTGTCTCATCTACAGGATGATGGACACTCTAATTATATTTCAATTTCCTCTCATCCCTTCCCCCGCACCCCC
>NW_006298965.1:343223-343737 GCF_000327345.1 Myotis davidii | reverse complement strand
CCCCAAGGCCGATGCTCTATCCATTGAGCCAAACCGGTTTCAGCAATCATTCTTAATTTGAAAAACTGGGACAGTATAGTTCTATTTCCCACACACTCTGCCAGGAATCCACATTGCAAAATGAAGACTTGTCATGTGTAGGTGGACACTGTTTGTGTATTTCCTTTGAAGAGATTTTTATTTTAAACATTGTTTTCTATCCTCCCCTGCAGTTTCTGCCGGAATCCCACTTCTCTGCACTGGGAGACCTTGGCTCAGCTCTTTAGAACTGTCTTGAGTTCCTCTCGGAAGGTTTGAACTAGTGCAAGAACGGCCTGCCTGACCAGTTCCATTGCTCTCTCTGGGCTAATTATTTGACTACTCTTTTGAGTGAACACCATAAGGTGAGAACCCAAAAGTGAGGACTGCTTGGGGCTGCCAACCACATTCTCTTTGACTCGGTTGAATTGTCCTTGGGTCAAAAGAACGGGTAAGAAAGGCAGGAGGAAGGCAGCAAGATGAATGATCTGGCCCG
>NW_006298965.1:339317-342883 GCF_000327345.1 Myotis davidii | reverse complement strand
CCACCGCCCCCACCCCCACCCAGAATTGCTGTATATTTTAGCACTTCAAAAAATACACAGTCTCCCTGCTTGAATCAACCACACCACACACTACCATAATCTGTAGCTTCTTAGTCACTTTCCACAGCATTTTCACACTTGCTATGATCTTATTAGTCACCTCCTGAGGATGTTTGGCAAGTGTGATGCAGATGGTCACGTTTCACCAAATGCTGTTTCCCTTTCTTTGGAACCTGTGGCTGAATGTTATTTCTCATACTTCTGTGGCTACGTGTAGCCCGGGTGACTGGCCTCAGGTGACAGTGGAATACAGGTAGGAGTGATGAGTGCCACTTCTAGGCCTGTCCTTAAAAGACCCCCCAATCCTCAGAGGTGCTGTCTTCCTTCTGCCAACAACATACAGGGCCCTGGTGTATCGCAAAGCCATTAGACTGGGTCGCTGAATGCCTGCATGGAGTGGGGACCTCATTCCAATCCCAGTGGCTCTCATGGACAGTGAAGTGAGAGAGGAACAATCCATTGAGATTTGAGGGGCTGCCTGTTTCAGCAGGTAGCCTATGCTTCATACAGCATGATTGGAATCATCTCGTTTTACTAATAACAATGTAGGTATAGAAAAGCCATGGAACTTGCTCAAAGGCATGAGTGGGAAGACCAGCTGAAATGTATCCAATAGTCTGTGTGAGACACTGTGCTGAATGCTTTATGCATGTGCTCTATATACCTAATTCTCACAACAAAGCTAATATTCCCATTTTATAGATGAGAAAACTGAAGTTTGATTATTTTTAAAAAGACAGCAGAGCCTTTGGGGATGATGGTGCTGAGGTTCCTGCAGTAAAAGTGGCTGCCGGCTGAGGCATCTTGACCACCCACGTGCTACTGCCAGGCTTCCCATTGACCCTGTGTGATTGGTTGTCTTTCCAATAAATTCCTTTCCTGCTTGAAGAGACCAAACTCAGTTTCTGTTGCTTGTGAATCATAACCCCACCCAGTACAAGGAGGCTGAGTGAATTACAGATCGCATTGTTGACAAATGACAGGGCAAAAATTTAATCTAGACCTGTCTGATCCCCAAACCTGCACCCCTAACCTCTGTATTTCTTAACCCACTGGAACTCCAACCATATGACTCTTACATCTCTTTCTTCCTCAGTGTCATGGGCTTTGAGATAAAGAAAATCAGAGTTCAAGGCCATAGTAGGTAAATTGCCATAGTGAAAAGTAGTTTTTATTAAGTTGGTTCTTTTTGAAATATATTTTTGATTTCAGAGAGGAAGGGAGAGGGAGAGAGAGATAGAAAATTAATGATTAGAGAGAATCATTGATCGGCTGCCTCCTCAACCCCCCCACCTCCCCCCCACCCCCATCACACACACAAACACTGGGGATTGAGCCCGCAACCCGGACACGTGGCCTGACTGGGAATCGAACCGTGACCTCTCGGTTCATGGGTCACTGCTCAACCAGTGAGCCATGCCTGTCAGGCTCTAAGTTGATTCTTTTGAAGTTTAAATAATATAATAATGAATACAAATAAAATGTCATTTCCATATTAAAAGCAAATATTAGCCTATGATTGTAATTATTATATACAATTACATGTCCAAAGTTGATTTCTAATGATTGTTTGATTAGTTGTTGGGCATCAATTGTTTAGAGGGTGTGTGGTAAGCTGAGAATATATAACTTTGATAGAACTTATTTTTGCCTGGGCCTAACCCAAAACACCCAAAGACTGGTTTTCTGTATAATCACAAAAGAGGTAATTATTCAGATAATTTAGGCAGTCTCTATCCCTGCCTTTTGATGAGAAGGAAAGAGTTACTTTCAATGAGATGATTTCTATTGCCTACTGATACCGCTGCACTGCATTAGCTAATTGCTCAGGAGTACATTTAATATTTATTATGTAATCACTGTGTTAATTAAAGAGATATTAGTGAATTTTACCCCAGACACCTGGTTCTTTTCCAGGTGAATTTTTTTTTTGAGATATGTGTAAGAAAAACTGAGACACATTTGTTTGGGAGAGATGAGTACAAATCTGCCTGGAAACAAGGAGCAATGTGATGACCATCTGCTTCCCCTTCCCCAGGGCCCACTCGGAAACACCTCTCCCAGTCTGGTCTGTTACAAAACCAAAGACTGCCCTAGCCGGTTTGGCTCAGTGAATAGAGCGCCAGCCTGTGGACTGAAGGGTCCCAGGTTCCATTCAAGTCAAAGGTACATGCCCGGGTTGTGGGCTCGAGCCCCAGTGTGGGGTGTGCAGGAGGCAGCCAATCAATGCTTCTCTCTCATCATTGATGTTTCTCTCTCTCTCTCGCTTTCCCTTCCTCTCTGAAATAATAAAAAATATATTTAACAAACAAATAAAAACACCAAAGACCAAAGCCACCACATCCCAATAAAAGATAAGGTCAAACTATGACTAATAATGGTATATCCAACTAGCAACTCACCACCCATCACTGCACTCCTAGGCAGAAAGTGCCAAAAGCAAGAAGCAGAAAATCCTTTTCAGTATTTCTGACGCGCTTATAACCCTTAATTTAATTTTCTGTTTCGTGTGAAGTAGTTTACAACTCCTGCAGCTACCAAAGGGACAGACAACAACTTCTATGATGTGTTCTTTTTTTCTTTTGACCACCACACAAGCTTTATTGGCACAATCTACATGAGATGCTACTGGCCCGTCCCAAGGAGGACAAACAGGCCTTTTCTCTCCTACTGTTACTGAAATGGAAGGTAACACCATTGCAAAGCGAACTTAACACATTCGTGGCAAACAATTCTTAGCCCCTGTTTTAATTATGACCACGTGGTCATGGGGGGAGGGAGAGGGGAGAACACCTGTTCCCAAGACACGTGGCTGCAGAGGGCAGGTGTGGCCGTGTTCCTCAGTGGTCCTGCACCTCTCTGGAAAAGATGCTTTCAGGCTCCTTCCCATCCTCCAGGACAGCAGCAAATACCCCCTCTCGCCTCCTTCTGGCCAAAGCAGCCAAGGATTTAAAAGTCTTGGGTTCATCGATGGCCAGATCAGCCAGCACTTTCCTGTTGAGCTCCACCTGGCACTTAATTAAATTGCCAACGAACGCTGGGTAATGCAGGCCATGTTCCTGGGAGGCAGCTGTAATTCGGTTAATCCAGAGCGTCCTCAGGACCCTCCTCTTCCGTCTCCCGGCTTGCGTGCATCTCACAAACGCTCTGATCACAGCCCAGACAGACGGCCAGCCGGTAGCAGCAGTTCTTCAGCACCTTCCACACCTGCCGGTAGCGGTTTGTGACGTGGCTCCACAGCCAGAGCTGCGTCGTGAGGAAGACCATGGTGCCCAGGTGGTGTCCCTGCTTTTTTTGTCTGTGTTTTTTTTAAAGTGGAATCAAACAGCATTTGTCTTTTTAAAAAAATCTTTATTGCAATTATTACAGATATCCCTTTCCCCCCCCCATTGCCCCTCTCCACTCGGTTCCCACTCTGCCCCAGGCCTTCACCACCCTCTTGTCTGTGTTCACAGGTAATGCATATATGCATATAAGATCTTTGTTTAATCTTCCCAACCCCTCAC
>NW_006298965.1:337776-338167 GCF_000327345.1 Myotis davidii | reverse complement strand
CTGTCTTCAAATAGGTTTTCAATATCATGCTCTCTCTCTTCTTCTGACACTTCCATAATGTGAATGTTGGTATGCTTGAAGTTGTCCCAGAGGCTCCTTACACATCTTCATATTTTTGGATTCTTTTTTCTTTTTTGCTCTTCTGGCTGGGTGTTTATGCTTCCTCATATTTCAAATTGTTGATTTGATTCTCAGAATCCTCTAGTCTACTGTTGAATCCCTGTATATTCTTTTTAACAAAAATTTTTTTATTGATTAAGTTATTACATATGTGTCCTTATGCCCACATTACCCCTCCCCCCCATATTCTTCTTTTTTTTTATGATGTTTTATATCAACAAACATTTGAAATATAAATATTCACCAATAGGGGAATTTTAGCTAAATTATT
>NW_006298965.1:332911-337034 GCF_000327345.1 Myotis davidii | reverse complement strand
GCACCATTTATTGAAGAGACTCTCTTGACTCCATTGTATACTCTTGCCTCCTTTGTCAAATATTAGTTGAGCATAATGGGGTCAATTTCTGGGTTCTCTGTTTGTATATTATTTTTTTATTTCACTCAGTGTATGCTTAAATTCTGACTGGTGTTTTTCCATTTTTTTGGAGGTTTCTAGAAGATTCTTGTAAGGACCATCACTATCTTTGCCAGGAAGACAGTGGGTAAGTGTTGCAGTGACCTCACCTTAGTGAATGTTGACCAGGCTGTCATGCTAGTACTTTGTTCCTGGGTGTCAATGAAGCAGCTCGTTTCATTGCTTGGCATGTCATTATTTGGGATTACCTTAAGCCCTTTTCTCAATCTAGCTGAACCGGATCCAGGATTTGAGCTACCTTTGTGTGAATGGGGCACCTTGCTCCAGGCAGTCCCCTAGGTGTCTGGCCAGAGGGCCAAACTGCCTGGACCTCAAGGCTTACTCTCCTTTTGTTCACCCCCACAAAGTTTTTTTCTTATTTTGGAAAATTGACATTCATATAACATAATATTTAGTCTTCTAGTCTGCTTTTGTTTTAAAATTTTAAAAATATGACTTTTTTTGTTAAATTTATCCCTTTTGGTTTTGACTTTTGTTTCTTTATTTTTTTTTAAATATATTTTATTGATTTTTTACAGAGAAGGGAGAAGGATAGAGAGTTAGAAACATCGATGAGAGAGAAACATCGACCAGCTGCCTCCTGCACGCCCCCCAGTGGGGATGTGCCCGCAACCAAGGTACATGCCCTTGACCGGAATCGAACCTGGGACCCTTGAGTCCGCAGGCCGATGCTCTATCCACTGAGCCAAACCGGTTCGGCATGTTTCTTTATTTTTTTAAAATACATTTTTATTGTCTTCAGAGAGGAAGGGAGAGGGAGAGAGAGATAGAAACATCAATGATGAGAGAGAATCATTGATTGGCAACCGGCATGCTCCAACTGACCAGGAATCGAACCTTGATCTCCTGATTCATGGGTCGACACTCAACCACTGAGCCCCGCCAGCTGGGTGACTTCTGCTTCTTTTAGATTATTCTTGGTTGTTTTTTGAATGGGATCCTGTGTCCTATTACATTTTCCAACTGTTTAGTGCTAGGGCAGTATCATGTAATGATTTTCTGCACAAACTCTGCTAGGCTCTGTTACTTACTGGCTGTATGACCTTACACAAGTTTCTTGACCTATCTGTTCCTTACAGCATTTTTAATTTTTGAGAACAATATAATAATACTAAACCCTTTCAGGATTAAATGAGTAAATACATTAAGAAGCATTTAATGCAGTGTCTGGTACATAGCCCTCAAAAATTGTTAGCTGTTATTATGGCTGGTGACTAGCACAATTTTTGATCAGATTGCTGAACTATTTATTCATGTTGGTACATTGTGTGTTAATTGTCTTGGAAGTCTTAGATCCATAATTATATCAGATGAAAAGAATTTGGAGTTAGGTGTGTTTTCCTTTCTTTCAATTTTCTACAGGAATTCTTTACTGGGATCTTCAGTACATTATCACGTAGTAGTTAGATGATTTCTGTGTCTTTGGAGTAATGACCCCAACCTTCTTTTACATAATATGTATACCATCATTTGTAATCAGTTTTATGTCTTTCTTTTTTACTCTGTTTTGAGACGAACATTTTCATGTTGATACCCATTATTTATTCTGGATTACAATGAAAATTGCATACTGTAAAATATCATAATATTAGTAAATAAAACATATGTAAAGTTTAAATAATGATGATAGTAGGAATACCTGTGTATGCCCAAGCTTAAATAGACTATTAATAAGCTTTTAGGAGCCCCTTATGCCTTTTCCCAATTGTATGGAGAATTTTTACCCATTACTTCACTGCATTTGTTTCTCCTTTTACCACCAGTGTATTACCATATACATATTACCATATAGATGTATTACAATTTACTGAATAGTTCCCTTATTGTGATTATTTGGGTGTGTTTATATTTTGGATGTTAGGAATAGAGCTTTTCCCCATTGAAGATTATTTCCTTGGCATAGATTCTGAGAAGTGGAGTTACTAGGTTAATGGGTATAATTGTTTTAAAAGCTTTGAACAAATATTGATCATCAACTTGATTTTCAAAAGGCTTGCATTAGCCCTAGCTGGTTTGGCTCAGTGGATAGAACGTTGGCCTGTGGACCCTTCAGTCCCAGGTTCGATTCCGGTCAAGGGTACGTACCTCAGTTGCTGGCTCCTCCCTGGTTGGGGCACATGCAGGAGGCAACCAATCAATGTGTTTCCTTCACATCGATATTTCTGACTTTCCCTTTCTCTTCCATTCTCTCTAAAAATCAATGGAAAAATATCCTTGGGTGAAGATTTTAAAAAAAGAAAGACTTGCATCAGTTTATATTTCCAAAAAGCAATGTATATGAGAATGACCATTGCAGTTCAATAACCGTCAACATAGAGGGTTATTAACGTGAAAGCCAAGAGATATACTCCTCATGAGTTGGAATTAAAAAAACACACAACAGTTTAATCTTTTGAAAGATACTCTGTACACAGAAATGTTCACCTATCACAAGGGTTTAACTTGTTAAATTTTTGTAGAGAGAACCTTTGTAAATAACAAGTTAGATCAAGAAACAGCATCACAACATAAACCGATGAACAAAACAGATCAAGAGAGAGAGAAGCATCAGTCAGATGCTCAAACCTCAGAGGGAAGGCAGGGGAGAGTGGGGGTAAGGGGGAGAGATCAACCGAAGGACTTGTATGCATGCATATAAGTATAAGCGATGGACACAGACAACAGGGGGTGAGGGTGAGGGCAGGACTGGGGGGATGAGAGGACAATGGGGGGATAAAGACACATTTTTAATACCTTAATCAATTAAAAAAAAGAAACAGAACATCATCTCTACCCCAGACACTGTCCTTGTGCTCACTTCCAGATTAAAGACCATATTCTGCTGAAACCGGTTTGGCTCAGTGGATAGAGCGTCGGTCTGTGGACTGAAAGGTCCCAGGTTCGATTCCAGTCAAGGGCATGTACCTGGGTTGCGGGCACATCCCCAGTAGGAAATATGCAGGAGGCAGCTGATCAATGTTTCTCTCTCATTGATGTTTCTAACTCTCTATCTCTCTCCCTTCCTCTCTGTAAAAAATCAATTATATATATATATATACAAAAATAAAAATAAAGACCATATTCTATGCTAAACCCCCTGAAAAGAGAAAACAGACTTTGCTTTGACCACTTTAGGTTTTTTTAAAAATATTTTTAATTGATTTTTAGAGAGAGAGGAGGGATAGGGAGAGAGAGAAACATCGATCATCTACCTCTTGCCTGACCCTCACCAGGATTGAATCTGCAACCTGGGCCTGTGCCCTGACCAGGAATCAAATTGATGACCTCTTGGTGCATGGGTTGATGTTCAACCACTGAGCAACACAGTCTGGGATGACCGCTATAGTTTTGACAGCCAGCAGTAAGTTTTTAAATTATGAAGGCTGGAAGATTTTAAATGTTTATGTGTTTTGAACCTGGTTACTCTCCTCATAAAGTAGTGGATTTGTAATTCTACTGAAAATCTCTTTTTTCGGGCAATGATTTTATGTCTGTCTATCAAACTAGATAATGTTGCATTTACTCAGAAATTTTATTCAAGCCATGATAGTGTATTATCTGTGGTGCCAGTACTTAAGTTCTAGTGTAAAGAAGTAGGGATTACTTCGGGGGCTTAAGACAAAGTTTAAGGGGCTGAGCTAGAACTCACTGAAATAGCATCTTCATTCCATGCGCACCTTGGGTGATGTTGATGCATGCAGATGGCTCCCACACCACACTTTTAGGAACATTGCTCTGGAGGATAAATGTCTTTTTTTGACAAATGAAATTCTGAAGCAGTTACCTAAGAAAGCCCTCCTCGAGGATGTGGAGAAAAAGGAACACTTGTGCACTGCTGGTGGGAATGCAGACTGGTGCAGCCACTATGGAAGACAGTATGGAGTTTCCTCAAAAAACTGAAAATGGAACTCCCATTTGACCTTGTGATCCCACTTCTAGGAATATATCCCAAGAAACCAGAAACACCAATCAGAAAGGATATATG
>NW_006298965.1:322062-332797 GCF_000327345.1 Myotis davidii | reverse complement strand
CACAGCGGGAAGGCCGGGGAAGGTTGGGGGGCAGGAAGTAGGGGGGTAAGAGATCAACCAAAGGACTTGTATGCATGCATATAAGCATAACCAATGGACATAAGACACTGGGGGATAGGGGAGGCTAGGACGGGGGGAAAAAATGGACACATATGTAATACCCTTTGTAATAAAAAATTAAAAAAGAAAAAAAAGAAAGCCCTCCTCAATTGCCTGACCTCAGCTTCTAAAATGTGCAATCAAATAATCGTTGTCCTTTAGTCCTGTCTAGGCGCTCTCACTGTAGTCCTAGATGCTTGGTGTTTCATGTGGGAGAGATTCAATTAGTGTAGCCAGAACAGGAAGCATCTAGCTCAGAACACACACCTTCATTGCACCGGCCTTGGAACCGACCTGGGGAAAAGGCCAGCTTTTCAAAGGATCACCCTTAGCTTATTTATATCAGCAGTCTTATGGGTCTGTTATCTGTATTATCGTGGTAGCCAGGCAAAACACTATAACTTAAGGTTTTACATGACTATCCAGTAGCAATAAAATGGAAACACACAACTGACTCGCCTAAATAGTATTCTATATAATGTAAGTTCATCTTGGGTGCTGCAGTTATGTAACTGGATTATTCTATAAAAGCAATTCAAATTTCTAGTAAAAAAAAAAAGTTCAGAAAATGACCCCTCTGTTTCCTTTCTCTAGACATTGAATAACACCAGGATGCATCTATTTTTGGAGAGTAATTTTAGAAAAAGAAGAGTCATGACTAAATAGTCCAACATTAGGTAATCACTCAGAAAAATTTTAATGGGATTTGGCTTTTGCGTTCAGTGATCTTAATAAGAAGTTCTGCTGGACTCAGTGGATTCAAGTCTTATTGACTATATACCTCTCAATATTTAAATTCATGTACATCTCTCCATCTCTACCTCCACTTGGGCCAAGTCCACACTCTGTTCCACAGCCAGGGGCTCTTGGGGGGGCTCCCCTTCTGTTCCTGCTCTTCCAGTCAGTTCGCCACATGACTTTCAGAGTGGTCTTTTGAATGAAATATATTCAGTCATGCCATTCTTCTGCCTCAGATCCTTCCCAGGCCCTGCAAATCCTCGTGATGGCCCACAGGTTCCGGCGTGTCCTCCCTTTCCAACTTGGACTAACCCCTCTTGCTCATTACGCCCACGTCACATTGCCTCCCTCGCCCTCTTGGTTCTTTGACCCATCAAGCCCTTCCCTCACTTGGGGTCTTGGTGCAGGTTGTTTCCTCTGCCTGGAGGTCTCTTCCCACAGCTCTCACCTGGCTAACCCCCACCCTCTTTTAGATCTATGCTTAAAGGACCCATCCTTAGATGGAGCCTCCAACTCTGAATTCTGTCTCTCCTTTCTCTCCTCACTGCATGTTCTTTTCTCTTAGGACTTACCTCAATCTATAAATATAAATGCTGGTGTTTATTAATATCTGCCGTTCCCGTTAGTCGGTCTTGAGAGAAAGGATTACAGTTGTGTTGGTCATCACTATATCCTCAGTGCCTAGCATAACACCTGGCCCTGATGTTGGCTACAAAATTAGGTCCAAGGGTGGAGTCTCCTTGGGTGTGGTGCCTTAAGTAGAGCTGCTTTAATACAATTCCTCTAGATCCTAAGACCTACAAACTGAAGAGACAAGTTATCTCGTCTTCCCACAGCCAGCCTACAGTGGGGGTCTGGGCTAGCCTAACCACTGTGGACCAGGTTGTTAACTAGGGAGAATGGAATGTGCATAGGGAGTCCTGGGTTCATGGCAATTCTGAAACCCAGCTGGGCACAGGTTATAGTTCTTGATTAGGAATCAAGGTCTGGAAAGAATTTTTCATGGCTCTTGGCTCCACTCTCTGCTCTTATTTCCAACCTCTGAACCATTATTTTTTGTTGTTGTTTCTTTTTCATGAAAAGTAGTATGTATTTGCACCCAAGCAGGTTTTTTTTTTTTTTTTTTTTGCAGCCTACTTCCTGCTTGCAGAAGTTTCTTTTCATTTTGTATTCTCTCTGTTTCTCTCAGTCCAAGCTGGCAGTATCTCTGCCAATGTGGTATATGTAAAAATAAGTATTAACTGGCACAGAAATTATATGGAGAAAGAGATTAGTTCTGCTATGGGCAAGGAAGGACTGGGAAAGATCTTAGATAGATGATGTCTCAACAGCATTCCCAAGAATGACTAGAAATCCATTAGGAAGAACACACATAGAGGAGCGATCTGAATGCAGGAAAGAGCATGTGCAGAAGTATGATGGACTAAAACTGTAATGTAGCCCTAGCTGGTCTGGCTCAGTGGATAGAGCGTCAGCCTGGGGACTGAAGGGCTCTGGGTTCCATTCTGATCACGTACTGAGGTTGAAAACTTGATCTGGCCCTGGTCAGAGAGCATATAGGAGGCAACCAATTGATGTGTCTCTTTCACATTGATGTTTCTCCCTCTCTGTATCTCTCCCTCCCTTCCACTCTCTCTACAAATCAATGGGAAAATATCCTCATGTGAGGATTAACAAAAAACAAACAAACACCAAAAAACAAAACTAAAAAAGCCCTGTAATGTATATTTAGGTACATACACATAATTTGGTAATAATAGAATGTATGACATGCCAAGACTGGTGTGTGTGTGTGTGTGTGTGTGTGTGTGTGTGTGTGTGTGTGTTACTTTGCAAAATCTCTACCTCAGGATGAGCTTGGGACTTGGAGCCAGATGGCCAACTCATCAACTTCACAAACATTTGTTAATGGTGTGATTTGGGGCAAGTCACTTAGCATTTTTAGACCTTGATTTTCCTCATCAGTAAAATGGGGACAATAATAGAACCTATCTCACAGGGTTGTGGTGGAAATTAAATGAGCTAATATATGTAAAGCACTCAGTGATGCCTAGTGTATAGTTAGCACCCAATAAATATCTGCTGTGTTATTATAGTCCTTAGGAATGTGTCCTTCCTACTCCATGAAGCATGTAATCCATCTCTTCTTTGTACACAACATTACAAATATTTCAACACTCATTATCTAAGTACTTACTTTAAATTATCTTGTTTGGGACTGTATACTGTATATAGCCACGGTCACCTTTCTCATTTATATGTTTGACTCTGCAAACAAAATTTAGCAGCTATAAAATTTGCATTTCCTCCTCATCTACTTATTAATTCTACTTCCCATTTCTTCAGTGTCATTTCCAGCAAGTTTTAAAATAGGCTCAGCTATCACATGATTATGGGAATGAACACAGAGATTTCAAACACAAAAGACACATACACACATATACAAAGCAATTCTCATGAGAAATAACCTAAAAATTATATATATCTTCATGTTTAAAGAGACAAAATTTTATTTTCTTAATGGCTTTGCATCTTTTTCCTGAGGCCTGTCTTCATTTCTTTCAGTTCCTGGTAGTATGACCTACATTAATTTGCATGACTGTATAAAATGTTATCAGAGATCTTTAATGGAGCAAAGTAGATTATAACATAGTAGTCTTTTGATTCCCAAAACTATGCTCTTGGCCACACACAAAAGGGTGGTTTTAATATGGTATCTATTACTTCCTACGTGTTTTCTGGGATCTGGCTGGCCCCCTTGGTTTACGGAGACTAAACTCGCCCTTACATTGTTGGGAATCAGGGCTTAATTAAGCTGGTGCCTTACAGCAGGAGCAAGGATATCGCTGCCCCGTTGTTACCCTTGGCAATCCTCCCTCTTCCTTTGTGATAAATCACCTACCCTTTGGCCTCTGGTTATGTACCAGGGAAACAGGTTATTGCTTTATGGAACAGAAAGGAAAGTGTCTTATTGTTTAATTTTCAACTGCAAGGGTTGGCATGTTGTATCAGGAACAAATAAATCTGACTAGTTACTTATCTAATGTTTAAGCAATTCTGGGCTTCTTTTATTAGCACTTTATAGAAGGCTGTCTGTAAGGGCTGGCATTCTGCTCTGGCTGGCGGATACGTAGGGGAGGGAGGCACCACTGGGTCTCCAGCTCTCGAAGCCAGGGAGGTATCTTTTTTCCCAGACAGTGACACCTTTGCTAGAGCAGTGCTTACAGAACTATAAGCAGGAGTTCTACACACTAAATAGCCGATAGTGGCTGTTTTTTTGAAGGATTTGGCGGATGGTCAGCATGTAAGGGTAGCTTCTATTTTTAACTTTATATACTCAGATTGTTTGATATTTAAAAAATAATGAATGCAAATTAGCATTTGTAATAAAAACGACCTGTGACCAAAGCTTCTGGCTCTGAAATGCTTCTGATTTTGGAGAGCCACTCTGACCCTTTATCCTGACCTTGCTAAAAAGAAAAAAGTTGTTAGCATTTATGCGTATCTTTTAGAAATGATCCTCTCCCCAGAGCAGTAGATGGCATTTTAAAACTCGGCATGATTGAGTAGAGAAGAGGAGGAGCAATTTGACATGCGGAGGGAAGGTAAAGAAAGAGATGACGTGGACAAACCAGAATTCTAGAAGCATGACTGTAAGGACTGGACATTGTGGGAGAGGAGAGCCAGGGTCTCCATGGCTATATTCGTTACATAGGGCCGCCGTAATCAAATACCAGGCGGGTGGCTGAAACAACAGAAATTTACTTTCTCACGGTTCTGGAAGGTGGAAGGTGAAGGTGAAGATACCAGTGGATTCTGTTTTTGTCAAGCGCTCATTTCTTGCTTGTAGATGGCTGCCCTCCCACTGTCATTACACGATCTTTCCTCATGGCCACACATCCCTGGTGTGTCCTAATCTCTTCTTATAAGGACACCCATCAGATGGCATTAGGACACACCACAGCAGCCTCATTTCAACTTATTTACCCCTGAAAGGTCTTATCCCCAAATGCAGTCGCATTCTGAGGTTCAGGCTTGGACATAGGTAAGGACACCCATCAGATGGCATTAGGACACACCCCAGCAGCCTCATTTTAACTTACCCCTTAAAGGTCTTATCTCCAAATGCAGTTGCATTCTGAGGTTCAGGCTTGGACATACAAGTTTTGGGAGTCACAGTTTAGTCCACAACAATACATACATTCCCCTAGAACGTTTTATGATTATTACAGATTTCAGTGAGAATGAGTTGGGAATGAAAATGACTATAAACATTAAACTCAAACTACCTGATTATACTTTACTGAAGAACAGCAGATAATCATCAATGCATTGTGCATCTTATATCCCCAAATACTTTAACTTGAATTGCTTATAAAATGGACATTAAAAGTTTGTTTTAATTTCTTTTCTCAGATTACCTGTGTTAGGTGTAGCATGGTGGTAAAAATATGTGCGGTGCGTTCATCGTCTTGGCGTTGCCACTTACTAGCTGCCTGACTGAGCAAGTCACCTGCTCACTCTGTGCCTGTTTCTCATACAAAGTGAGGTAACTAACACCTACCTGTTAGGGGTTTTCTCAAGATGAAGTGAGTTGCTCAGTGTAGAGCTCATAGAAGTGTGCCTGGTGCATCATAAGTGCCATATGTGTTTGCTTTTCCAGATGTTTCATCAGTTCCCGGAAATGGCTGTGTAGACACTCCTTGACCCCCAACCCAGTTACTTTTTCTGTCTCTTGCACTTGGTGATGTCACTCAATTAAACAAACAAAACAAAATTATTTCACCGATAAGTGTATCCCACAAGCAAAGTACATGTTAACCAGCTTCCCAGGCCAGCTCTGAGGGAGTCTACCAGTCAAGAACAAAGGTGTCCTTCTGAAAGTCCCCAATCTCTGGAGTGTTCTACAGGGAGTGCTGTGCATGACAAATGCTCAGGAAATGAGCCCATGAAAGGGAAGTCCAGACAGGATTGACCTGAGTTTCCCACAAAGGAATCACTTCAGAATTTTTTTAAATATATATTTTTATTGATTTCAGTGAGGAAGGGAGAGGGAGAGAGAGAGATAGAAACATCAATGATGAGAGAGAATCGATTGTCTGCCTCCTGAACCCCGCCCACTAGGGATCGAGTTCACAACCTGGACATCTGCCCTTGATGGGAATCGAACCTGGGACCCAAACCAGCTAGGGCTCACTTCAGAATTTGATTGGAGCACAGAGCGAGCTTTTCTCAGAGCTCCACGGACAGGTGGGCCTTCCATGTTGTGAGTTACCTAACAGAGAGGGTGGAGGACTTGGTAGGACCCCGGGGGCACCCACTTGGCAGCCTCTCTAGGGCCAGCAGGGCAAGGTCAAGCCATTAAAAATTACATTCACCCAAATAGGTTGTGGGACCATAGGGAAACTGTGTCTGTGGGTCTTGATGGTAGCACGTGAGAGTCACGGGCAGCCTGCAGGCAGCCTGTGGGTCTCTTGTATTAGGATGCCCTTGGGTACAGTCCTGAAGGTAACCATCCAGACATTGTTAGAGGTCCTGACACTGGCTGCATGGCTTCGGGCTGGTCACTTAGCTTCTCTGGACTTCAGTTTCCTCATGGGTAAGTGAGAGGGTAGGGCGGGGTATTCTTTAACTTCTTTTCTAAACCCAATGGTCTGTGATTTGCTGTGGAAATGGAAGCCAATAAGATATCCTGCCCTGACCGGTTTGGCTCAGTGGATAGAGCGTCAGCTTGGGGACTGAAGGGTCCCGAGTTCGATTCCAGTCAAGACCATGTACCTTGGTTGCGGGCACATCCCCAGTGGGGGGTGTGCAGGAGGCAGCTAATCAGTGTTTCTCTCTCATCGATGTTTCTGACTCTCTGTCCCTCTCCCTTCCCCTCTAAAAAAAAAAAAAAAAAAAAAAAAAAAAAGATAACCTTCACCAGTCACAGACAGCTCTTCATGAACACAAGACCGGAGTTTCTGCAATGATATAGTTACTTACTATTTAAAAAAACACAGCCCTGTTTTGTGATGATAAAATGAGAACTGGAAATGAACTAATTTGCACTTCTAATTTAATTTTTTAAAGCGTTTTGACTTTTCAGAGAAAGCAAATCCAAAGAAAAAAATTTATTATGAAAAGCAAGTATCCTCAAAATCCATTGTCAATAACCTTGGGGTTATCGATCCATGGAATCTTGTTTTGCTCACTGTTGCACTCCCAAGGTCCAGCTTTGTGGCCATCACACAGTAAGTGCTTGAATCACTGAGCGAATATGTGCTAAGCATTTTGCATGCAGTATCTCATTTAATCCTTACAAAAACACTATGAAGCACATTGTATTATTAATCTAATTTTACAGATAAGGCAAGATATCTTACCCAAAGTCACACAGCTGCTATGTAGCAAGACTGGACCTTGAATTCTGGTTTCTCTGAATCCAAAGTTGGGATTTTTAATTTCTGCGTTATTTAGTCTCTGCCGGATGATTAAATATGTAGGAGCCTAGGTGCATGAGCACAACTGTAAGAAGATGGAATGGAGGAGATATAAAAGAAAGAGTAGAGAGTTTTAGGGAAATGGAGGTATTTGAATTTGAAGGACTCGTAAAGCCCACAGAAACCAACCCTTCATGGCACAGGTAAAGAAAAGCGGTGCCGGAGCTTAGATGCCCGTGCCAAAGCCACACAATTGGTTATTGTTTTATTTTAGCTTCTGGCTCTGTGCCCTTCCTATAGACAGGGTGGATGGGGACAAGTTGTCTGGGGCCAATGAGTAGGCAAGTCACTTCACTCTAAGCCCCAAGTGAAGGCAGAAGGACAAGAAATTAGGAAGGAACTGACATGTGTGCTGTGGGTAAATGAAGTGTTTTATGGAACCTTGTTTGGCTCTGATGACACCGTAACCATCCTCTGTTGTAGCAACAGACTGAGCTTGCCTTTGCCTTTGGTGCTTCAGGTTCCTTGCACTTTAGTCCCCACACTTTGCCGGGATGACTGGGCTAGGGAGCTAATAGGTATGCCTTTGCCTCATGGAAAAGGGTGGGGCTTCTCGAATACTCAGGCTTGTTGTTGCCTAAATGTAGTCCCTGTTCAACTCCCAACTGCCCCGCCAGCTTTGCTGATGAGAAAACTAAAATATAAAGAGATGAAATGACTTGTCACCTTTGGGTAATAAAGTGGGGTAGCTAAGAAGTAATAAAGAGGAAAAAGGGAGATATGTGAACCTGTTACAAGAATTAGATTTTGGATATAGGTCCTATTTTTTATAGGTCTGGGGCAACATAAACTTGTGAATTTGACATAAGTGAATAAATTTCATGTTCTCAAGAGCACCTGCCTGTTCACCTTGCTTCGCACTTTCCCTAGGGTCAGACCGTGTCTCCAGAGCTCCTTTATCGAACTTGGGACATCTAGGTTTAGGCAGGAGGAACTTACCCTGGGGAAGAAGGGAGGTGGTGCTTCCTTTTTGGGGACGGCGTGGGGGCTGCCACATACCTGCTTCCATCACTGCCAAGCCCAGGGCAGAGGGGGGATTAGGAACCAGAAGTTGAAGGTTCAGTGCCCTGACCTGACCTTTATTTATATAACTACAAACAATGTGGACTGCTGTTACTTTAGTTATCTTCAAGGTTATTCACTATGTTTAAAACCTGGCTGCTCCTGTGGGCATTTCCCTGACATAACAGTCATGTTGCCGCCATTTTCCCGAGGGGTTCCCTCCTTGTCCACTTTCTCAGCACTGCTGTGGGTGGGAGTCAAGCTCCTATATTATTATTGCTACCTGTATTCGATGGAAGCTGAAGGCTAGATCAGGATAATTCCCCCGAAGTTCTGACGAGGGAGAAATTCTCCCACAGCCTGGTCTTTGTGACATTTCTCTAACAAAGCCAGGAACTGATTTGGCATCTGTTTCTCTGGAAATTAAAATGATTAGCAGCTGTGATCCAATTGTCCTCCTAAGTCCCCAGACCCGCCTGCTAAACCTTGGGGGGGGGGGGAAGGGGACCCGGATGGAGGCGAAAGGTTCCCCCCAGGTCATGTGCTTATTTGGGGTGGAAACCCGAGATTTCTTGCTTTTCAGTGGAGCTTCTTGGTGGCCTTGTCTTCACAGGGCAAGGTGGGCTTGTGGTTTTGCTTAGTCTCCCAAAGACAAACTTTCCCCCTAAGGGTCTGTAGTCCTCCATAAAACCATGATAAAAATGGAACAGGGATACAGTCCTCAAGGTCTACACTTACCCTATTTGCTCATAGAGTAAAATAAATTCAGGATCTGAACCAGAATGTTCTAGAATTCCTTACCTTAAAAGTTGCGGAAAAGTAGAGTGAACATGACAAAGACTTATGATTAGGGCAAAGGTATGATTTCTCTTGCCAAACAAGCCCCTTTGGGAATGGAGGAGATTACTATTACCTTAGAACAGGCTTAAGCTGGGGCTGTCCTGCGTGAGCCAGGGTTGTGCAGCCACTCTCCTTATAATGGTGCTGGCAGGGGGGCACTCTCTGTCAGAGCTGGGTGCTTGGCACATTCCATACATTAAGTTAATGTGGAATAAAGTCTTATTGTAGGTGCTGTGAGAGTCCATACATTAAGTTAATGTGGAATAAAGTCTTTTTGTAGGTGCTGTGAGAGAAATCTACGTATATAAAAGGCTAATATGCAAAGTGTCTCCTTGGGAGTTCGACTGGGAGACCAGGATTTCTGTTGCTCACTATGGAACGTTCTGACCACAGGGGGCAGTGTGGAATGAAGGAAGGCCCAGGCTGGCAGCTGGAAGGCCCCTGGTCAGCCCTGATCACCAGCCAGGCCTAGGGACACTACCTGTGCATGAATTTCATGTACCAGGCTTCTAGTAGATTTATAAATAGATATATGCCTCCTGTCCACAAGAGATTACAGTATTGGGAAAAACAGGCATTACTAAAAATCAGAACAATACTGGTATGTTTTTTTCCCATCAGTCGTCTATGCTCTCAAGATTTTAATCTCACACATGATCAGCACTTCCTTATTTGAAAGGAAATGTTGTCATATCTTTCTTAACTTCATTAAGTGAGATATACATATTACAGAAACTCAGTTCTCTTTATCAAGTGTTTTACTTTTGCAGTTGCTTATACAGATGTTTTTAACTATCTTCTTTTTATGGATCATAACAATAGTAGGCCTGATAGAAAAATTTTAATGGTAAATATGAAATTATTTTTTACAAAACTGTATTCACTTAACATAAGTAAGCATAATGCCTTGTGTAGCACTTCTAAGTTTACAAATTACTTTAACATAAATACTCACTCAAATATTTGCCTGGTAGTGGGTTTGATCCCCGGTTGGGGTGCATACGGGATGCAACCAATCGCTGTTTTTCTCTCACATCAATGTTTCTCTCCTCCCTCTCTCTCTCTTTCTCCCTTCTCTCTCTAAAATCAATAAAAAAATATTTAAAAAGCCAGGTACAGAAGTCTTCATATTGTATAACATCAATTATATGAAATTCTAGAAAAGACAAACCCATTATGATAGAAAAAAGATCACTATTTGCCAAAGACTGGGGGCTGGGGTGATGAGACTACAAAGATGTATGAGAGAACTTGCTGAGATAATGAAATTGTTCTTTGTCATGATTGTGGGAGTGGTCACACAACTGTGTCCATTTGTCAGTGCTCTTTAAATTGTATACTTAAAACTCATATTTTTTTTTCTGTATGGAAACTGTACATCACTTTAATAAAAAAGCAAATTAAAAATGATGGTATCCTATGTTTTAGGAAATTTGGATTTTCATTTTTATTTTAAAACTATTGTAGAGAATACCAAAGGGAGAAAGAGGGAGAAATTACTTAGAGTTGCACTACACAGAAGTAACTATTATAAAATGTTACATTTTTTCCCTACTAATCTACTTTTACATTCC
>NW_006298965.1:317236-322027 GCF_000327345.1 Myotis davidii | reverse complement strand
CCCATGCATAGTTATATCATAAGTGACATTCCTAACTATTTTCCTTGTGGCATTAACATTAGACACTGTAAGGATGGAATGAGGTTTCCTTGCCTTCATGGTTGTTGACCTTAATTAGGCTAAAGTATCCAAAGGCTCTTCATGTTTAGGTTCCTATAATGTCTCTCTGTGGAATGTGACTTAAGGAATTGGAAATGTTATAATACTTATTTTATTTTTAAAAAATATATATTTATAGACTTCAGAGAGGAAGAGAGAGAGAGAGAGAGAGAGAGAGAGAGAGAGAGAGAGAGAGAGAGAGAGAGAGAGAGAGAGAGAGAGAGAGAGAGAGAGAGAGAGAGAGAGAGAGAGAGAGAGAGAGAGAGATAGACATGTTAATGATGAGAGAGAATCATTGATCAGCTGCCTCCTGTATCCCCCACACTGGGGATTGAGCCCGCAACCCCGGCATGTGCCCTGATTGGAAATCAAGCCATGACCTCCTGGTTCATAGGTTGATGCTCAACCACTGAGCCACGCCAGTCAGGCTATGATACTTATTTTAAATCATCTCCCCAAAGGATATTGGGTTTTGATCATTGAGAAAGAACTCTTATACAGAACAAAAATATATTATTTAGAGGGGATTTTAGAACTAAGGCCTAAATATGATTCAATTGTATATATGATTGAATCATTAGGTACAATCATATATACAATACTAGTGACCTGGTGCACAGATTCATGCACATTGAAAGGAAATTAATTAGAAGGTGGCTGGCGGGATGAGACTGGGTGAGATGGGCTGGATGTGCTGGAGGCGCCCTGGAGCCAACCTCCCACAGTCCCTCCCAGGCCAGCCACACCTGGGGTGGCACCAAGGCTTGAAAGGTGTCTGTGGAGTGAGTGGGGCCCCTCTGGTAAGTGGGGTCCCTCAGCCTGGCCTGCGGGGATCGGGCTGAAACTGGCTCTCAGACATCCCCTGAGAAGTCCCAGAGTGTGAGAGGGCACTCTACAAAGCTGCTGTCATACAGGGTGTGGAACGCAAATGCAAGTGTGCAGTAAACCAGATTCAGGGCCGACAGTGCCCCAGTAACAACCTAACCCATGGCCGAAGATGGAATCACATGGTCCCATGAGGAACCAGGCTCCCTCCTCTCTGGTTTTGGGGTACCTCACCCAAGAACCGCTGCTGCCAAGTCACTGCAGCTCAGCAGCTCCTGCATTGAGCATTGTGTCATAGCGACTGGTCG
This sequence comes from Myotis davidii, assembly GCF_000327345.1. Classification (NCBI taxonomy): domain Eukaryota; kingdom Metazoa; phylum Chordata; class Mammalia; order Chiroptera; family Vespertilionidae; genus Myotis; species Myotis davidii. The sequence continues at coordinate 320,795 of NW_006298965.1, read as the reverse complement.
GATAGTTGGATACTTAGCATATTAGCCTTTTATATGTATATGTATATATATAATAGTTGGGTGATGAATGAACCTTTTTGAGTGGCTTCATGGAAACTTTCAGTTTAATTTTTACTTGCTTAAAAAAGTTATGTAACAGATTCTATAGCTTTTCTTCAGCAATACAGGGATTTGCCATGGCATATACAGAATTATTCCCTACTTTGATTCCCTGCTCATACCTGTCTGATAGACTTATATAAGGGGAGATGGCTTCAGCATGTTTGCATTTAGCTCGTGGTTGTGAGCTCAGGCCCATCAAGGGTTGGGGTGAGGAAGTTTAAAGGAAGAGAAGATTGTTGTCCTTGGGATACAGAGCTATCTGACATTGAATTTTTGATGCACCTTATTTTGTATAATGAACTGTGTTTCACAGATGGCCCTGTGGCTATGAATGGGGTGCAGGGAAGGCCTATGTAGGATCAGGTGACTTGTTCCCAAGAGCCAGGTGGAGGGAAGTGTTCCTGAGACGGGGCATGGGCGGGGACAGTGGGTTCCAGCCCCTTCTGGTGCTGACAGGGGCCAGTAGCTTCTGAATGTGGAGACTGAGTTATTCCAAGATTAAAGGCTTCTGAATTCCCATTCCTGAGCCCCAGGACTCTCTCTTCCATTGATGATTTGGTAGAGTTTCTTTTATTCCCAATTTTCTTTCTTTAGTGACAACTACATAGGCTATTCATAGGTTATCTCATTTAACCCTCACCATCAACTCAAGAGACAAGTCTTTCTCATTTCCATGTTATTCATTCTTACCTGAGAATATTCTCCATTGATATTTAGAGAGAGTGGAAGAGAGAGAGAGCGAGAGAGAGAGAGAAGTGTATCTATGTGAGAGAGACACATTGATTGGTTGCCTTTGCACAATGCCCTGATCAGATCCAGGGATTGAGCCTGCAACCAAGGTACATGCCCTTGACCAGAATAGAACCCAGGACCCTTCAAATCCTCATAAAATAACAAGTTTAAAGACTAATATTCAAATTACCAACATATCTTATTTGATGTTCTGTTCACTGAGCAGAACAGGATAGGGTCTTCTTTCCATTTTAGAGAGAAAAAAGTTGAGACCCAAGATGGCTTTAGATCCTGCCCACAGCCACACCATTGGTAAATGAAAATGGCTCCCTTTCCCATCACCCAGGGACTTCTTTCTGTTTGATGTGTGAAAAGGAGTCAATACCTTTCAACTGGGAGGAGAGGAAAGAATCTGATCTTGTCACCCACGCTTCCATGTAAATTAATTTTCTTAGCATCATTTTCCTCCAAATTTTAAAGTGGCCTAATCCTCTCTCTTTCATTTTCTTATGGTGTGAAATTTTGGTCAAGTCCGTCTTCTCCCTTTTCTATAAGAAGAAAGAAAAAAGTTGCCAGAAGAAACTTGGGCAAGTTGCTTTACTTGTTTAAGCCTCAGTTTCTCTATCTGTAAAATGGGGATAACAAGACTGATCTCGTAAAGTTGTTCTGGAAGTTAGATGAGATAATGTGTGTAAAGCTTTGAGCAAAGTTGGAATTTCAGATTGTTGTTACTATCACTACTGTTTTCAGAGAATGTTTTGCATGCAAAGGGAAGTGGGGACAGATACTTGTATGTGGAAATATTACCCTTACTTTTGTACTTAACCTCAATGATCAGAGAACTTGAGATGTAATATTTTTGACCTGAAAAACTTCTCCTGACTTCCTTACTTTCTTTTTGTGATAAGAAAATGAACTTAGAAAAATTTAGTAAGAAGATTATTAACTGAAGGTGCTATGGAAAATTATGTTCAGTTTTCTCTCAATTTGGCTTGGTTAAAAAATTAAAGGAAATCTTTGGCTGTCATTCAGGGTGAAACAGAAATTGTAACTAGAGTTTTGAAGTAGAAAGAGGGTTAATATTTATGAACATCTAAAGTGATTTTTTTTTTGTCATGTAGAATTGCTGAATTCCTCCCTCGCCCCACTTTTTCTGATATTAGAATAAGAAGAAAGGGCTTTGAAATACCAACTTTAAAGACTAATATTCAAATTACTGACATGTATTACTTGAGTGCTATACATAAAACAGGCCTAAAACTTGACATCCAAACCATCAATTTGTTGCAAGAAGTTCCCACATAGTAGTCATGCAGAGCTGGTCTGTATGTGTAGAAACAGGTCATCCCATTAGTGTACTTGCAATGAAAAGAGCTGTGTTGGTAGAACAGGCTCCATTTAGAACTTTTAATCCAACAGGCACTTATTGCAAAGCACTGCATGACAATGAAAGAAAGACGACTAAAACCTAGCCTCCATGGGAAGTAGTAAGTTGAGAAAGGGAAAGCAGAAAATGCCCGGCACACGCACCCTTGAGAGGGTGGTTCTGCAGTTCTGGGACCCCCTCAAAAAGCAGAACGTCCTGTGTGCACAACTGGTTGGGAAAGGAAAAATCCGGGCTGTGTGTTGGGCACAGAGCTTTGCATGTTGTGGTCTGCAGATGGCAGGACCTCGGCCTCAGCCTCCTCTAGATATTAAGGGCAATGGCCACAGGGACCTGCCTGTGGGATCAACTCCTGGCCTGGCTCTCTTCCCCCACATACTTTCATTTCCATGCACCAAACTTAGACGAAGACCTTGCCTCTCTTGGTGGTGTTTTTCTCCATTTGGGGTTTGGTGGTTTTACTGTAGCAACTTGTTTTATGGTTTGAGTTCTGCCTTTGATTAGGTAACCTTTGCACTTTTTTATCATCATTCACTTCCCCTTTTTTTCATTTTGAAATGAAAAATAGGACACAGCGTGAATGATGATGAGACGTGCAGGGAGTGAAAATGGAAAGAAATGGAATTTATGGCTATGATATAAAGTGACAGTCCCTGTCCCTTGCCAGAAAGATTTCTGTGTCTCCTCCACGCAACCCTGACGAGGCCTTTATCTTTCTCAGAGCAGCCCTCCTAGGCTGACCTATGGAGAAGCCCCAATCTTACATGCTATATGGTAGAAAGACCCTTCCACTCTCAAAGTACCCTTCCAGGTAATCTGAGAGACCCAGAGGGTAAGTGTCCCTGCCAAAGGGCAGTCAGCTAGTGCTAATGTGAGCTCAGATGCTGCTGTTTTCTTTGAGACTGTCACAAGAGCATCGCTGAGTGTCCCCAGTGCAAAGAGGAAGCTCCCAATTCGAGTATTGAAGCTTGGATGCCAGTTATAAACAAACTAGAGGCCTGGTGCACAGATTCATGCACCAGTGGGTCCCTCAGCCTGGCCTGTGCCCTCTCGCAATGCAGAACCCCTCAAGGGATGTTGGACTGCTGGTTTTGGCCCAGTCTGCACAGGCCAAGCCAAGGGACCTCATCGGTGCACTAATCAGTGCATCAGGCCTCTAGTTTGCATGTTCGATCTTTGGTTAATCTCTTCCAACCCTCCCCTCTCTCCCCTTCCCTCTGAGATTCATCAGTCTGATCCATGTTTCCATGCCTGTGCATTAAGCGTCTGCTCCCTGGCGCTGCCCCCCTAATCATAGCTACTGGCTGGTTGACCTGTCAGCCAGTTGGCTGGTTGCTTAGG
>NW_006298965.1:300834-316815 GCF_000327345.1 Myotis davidii | reverse complement strand
ATGGAGATATTTCTTTTCAGAAGAACTCTGAAAGGATGAAAGGAATACGTTTCTTTACATGTAAACAGAGAAACAATGGCTGGTAAACAGTTGCCCCTAAGTTATAGAGCAATGGTATTTCCTATTTCAAAACGAAGTGCAATGGGTTGTTTTATTTTCTATTACATTTCTAACAGAATCCTATGTGAGAAGGATCAAAGCCATAGAAATGATTTTCTAGAAACACCAGATGTTGACCCACCTGCCTGATTACTCTTAAGAGCTCTAATCTTGTAGTTAGGTAAATACCTTAATTAAATCACATGCCACCTCTGCATCATTAGATTAGGTCAGGAGCTGGAACTCTGTTCAGAAATTTGAGCCCGTGTTGGTTTGTATACTGTTCGCTTATATCCAGTTAGGCACCCACCATAGTCATTACGTCATTCTTCCGAAGCCAGATTCCAGCTTTGCTGTTCATCAACAGTGAATGATTTGGGGCCTCAGTTCTCTCAATAGAGAGAGTAATGTGTACTTAATTGACTGGGTTGAGTATGAAACAACACGCAGCATGTGAAGAGCCTGGTACATAGGGAGCACTCAGTAAATGTTAGCCTGTCTCTCTTGCCTTCTGTGTAATATTGAAGTCATCTCTCTGAAACATTGTCATTGTCTTATCCATTGGCTCAAGTGCCTACAGTGATTTTTTTTTTTACTTATTGTATTTATTCATTTATCCAACCATTTATTAAAAAATATTAATTTAATATTATGTTTGTACAGAAATGAATCAAAATGTGACCCCTGATTCTGAGGAATTCATAGTCTAATGAGCTAAGTTAATTATGGAACTTAAACTGTCTTTTAACAACACTGCAAATATGTTTCCCATTTTAAGCACATCATTTCCCCTTTTTCAGTTACGAGGTCTCTACCCAAGTGCCCTCAACATTGTCTGAACACCAGATCTGTTGACTAATTTTCTTAAAAATATGGATGCCTGGGCCCTGCTCAGATCAATGAAGTCAGAATATTGGGTGTGGGTATATTTTAAAAGCTAGAGTCATTGCACACTCAATCTCCTGGCTTTATTCTGCGCGTCCCTTTTTATTTCCGTCCCATCAAGTGCCATTCCTTTCTTTTCTCTCTGTCAATGTCCCTCATTACCTGCAGAATACAGCTTCAAATACATCTTTTCATTGAATGTTCCATGATTTGCTCCCTGCTCTATATGGTGCCCTCTTTATTCCCATGTATTATTATTCCATTTGAATTTATTGACAAGTGAAATTTATACAAGTTTTCTTCATCTATTTGTTTTGTTTTCCCAAATCAGTGCAGAATCTTATTGTGGGAGAAGATTGGATGTTCTTTGTGCACTTTTTAATTGTTGACACTATTACAGATGTCGCCTGCTTCCGCCCTCTTTGTCCACTCCACCCAGTCCCACCATCTCCCTCCCCTGGCTTTCAACACACTGTTGTCTATGTACATGGGCTATGCATATATGTTCTTTGGCTACAGTAGATGCTCAACAAATGGCTGTAGCCAACCGATTCACTTCTGGTAAGCTGACTTCTTCCTCCAGCCTGTGTTGGTGTTAGCAGCTGTGGTATCTCTGCATGAAATATTGACTTTCTAACCCCAAATTTTAATCTCTTTTATCAGCCAGTCTTTGGAATTTAATTTCCTTTCCTTCCTACTAATCCAAATGAAATACTTTAAAATTCCGTATCTTTAGGCAGTTTTGGGGAAGGGACCTGCATTAGTTAAATCCAGATAGAACAAAAGCCATAGCACTGAGCCACACTCTGCTAAGCTTCTAGAAGGCAGGGACCATGTCATATCTATCTTTGTGTCCCAGACACATGGACAAGTACCTGGCATACAGCAGGTTCTCAATAAAGATTTGTTGTCTTAATTTAATTAGTCCTTTGGTTAAATTCATCTACAGTGGTGCAGAGTATTTAGGAAATGAGAGGCACTTTGAATAGCACATTTTCTCTGTATTTATCTTTTTATTACTCATAAGTTCTGGGAATCCAACGTTCCTGTTTTATGTCACTGTGCCTCCCACTGCTTTTCAGTTCACTGACATCTTTTTGGGTTTTGTGTTGGCTTATGTTGGTCATCGATCTGTCTGGCTGTCTGTGGATCTGTGAATACCCAATGTCACACCTAAACACAGCCATTCCACGTTATTGGATTCAATGCACTTAATTTTATTTCTCGAACTTCATTAGAGAAAACATGGGAAATATTAAAAGTAAAATAATATAAATCTCAGTCAATTAATTGCACTCACAGACAACCACTGAGAGGTTTTTTTGTTTGTTTTTTGGTGTATTTCCTGCCTATCTTTTTAAAATTTAATTTAAATTTTTATTGTTTAAAGTATGCGCCCTAACCGGTTTGGCTTAGTGGATAGAGCCTCGGCCTGCAGACTGAAGGGTCCCAGGTTCGATTCCGGTCAAGGGCATGTACCTGGGTTGCGGGCACATCCCCAGTAGGAGGTGTGCAGGAGGCAGCTGGTCGATGTTTCTCTCTCATCGATGTTTCTAACTCTCTATCCCTCTCCCTTCCTCTCTGTAAAAAAATCAATAAAATATATAAAAAAAGTATTACATATGTCTCCTTTCTCCCCCATTAACTTCTCTGCAGCTGCTCCCACTCCCTAGAACATGCCCTCACCCCCCTACTGTTTGTGTCTGCCAATCTTATTTTTAAAATATGCATTTTTAAAGCATGGTTGTGATCTAAAGTTCAACTGTTTATTCAGTTTTGCATTTTGGTTTATTCCTTTACTACTGTAAACTATGTGTTTTCCAAGGGTTTATAAGTCCTTTGTTAAGTTTTACTTAATGGATCGATTGTATACTAAGATACAATTTTAGTAAGCCATTCTAGTGTTAAACTTTTGGATTTTACAGCATTATTTTCTTTTACCATAAACTACCTTATGATGATCTCTTCATGCATAAATATTTTCCTATAAGTGAGATTACATACCAGAAGCTGTGTCCAGGAGTGTGAGCATTTTTAAGTTCTTGATACAGGTGAATAAATTACTTTCCAAAGGGTTGCAGTCTTTCACAGCCCTGCCAACCGTGCATAAGAACTCCCACTTTGAATGAACTCTTGTCAGATGTAAGGATTTTTCATATGAAAAGACTAGTTTTCATTTTACCTAAGATTCCACTGGAGGGGCTCATTGTGCATGTCTTTAAGGTTTTACTCCATTCACTTTGGCATATTGCCACACCAACCTGTGACTCCACAACAATGCTCCCCTGATGCAGTTGTTGCTATGAAGAACCTGGTGAGTTGGCTTGGATTGAATACACTGCTATGGGTCTACTGATAGAGTAGGCTGGTTGGAATGTGCTGCTATGGATGTCCTAATAGAATTGCTGGAGCCACCATATCACATGAGTGTCAGTACATGTCCTTATAGGTTGAGAATATCCCCAAAGAGAAATGGAAGTTTAATTATTTTGGCTAGAATTCCTTACTTAGAAGTTTGGGTATGTAAACTATAAAGTCACAGGGCATCTACAGACTTCTAAAAATGGAGTTTGCTAGTGAGACAGGGGGCTTTTTGGATGGCATCAGTTAACTCTATTTATATCTTCAGGCCACTTCTATATTCTGTTTCATTTAATCTTTCAAACTCATTCTCAAACCAAGAGATGAAGTGTGGTTTTTACTTTGGCAACTGGTCAGTGGTAAATTTTATTTCTGGCCATGGTTGGAGCACTGTTTTTTATTTATTTTATTTTATTTTTAAAAATTTATTTCAGAGAAGAAGGGAGAGGAGAGAGAGATAAAAAGATCAATGATGAGAGAGAATCATTCATTAACTGCCTCTTGCATACCCCCTATTGGAGATTGAGCCAGCAACCTGGGAATGTGCCCTGAATGGAATCAAACCTGGGACCCTCCAGTCCTCAGGCCAACACTCTATCCACTGGGCCAAACAAGTCAGGGCTGGAGCACTGGTTTTTAAAGATGTCATGAAAGAAGACCAAAGAACCATTAAAGCAGTGGTGGGCGGAAAGAAGGACAATATTATGCAAATATATAAAATATCTACCTTTAAAGGCACTAATCAAATGTTACATCCTCTCTGACGTCTTCTGATCACCCTAATTCTTTTGATTATTGTCCTGTAGCATTTGGGCCCTCTACCTGTTAAAGCAACGATAAGATTGCATTAGAGTTACTTGTTTACATGACTGTTCCTGCACCCAGTTGTGGTCTTGTAGAAGACAATAGAAATGTTTTCTACAAATTGTATCCCTAGTACTTAGTAGGGTGTGACATTAGGTGGGTGTGTCTAATCATTGATTATTAGGTGATGGAAAGATGAAGATGAAGATGTAAAAGAAGTGGGGAACATTTTTAAATAGATGATCAGTGGCATGTGTATACTAACTTCATTTTTTCAGTCAAGACAGACAATAAGAAATGTGCTCCTCATTTTATAGATGAGGAAGTGGGCCACAGAGGTTAAGTGACTTCCCCAAGGGACACAGCTGGCCAAAACCAGGTACAGCATTCAGGTGTTTTAATGCTCAGTTCCATGTTCCTTCTAATCTTCTTCAATGTAATTAGCTTGAGAACAATTGATGGAAATAAGTTATCATCTAATTATATGGAGAAAACAGCCAAAAAAATATGTTTCCTTATGTCAGGGTGCTTTTGGATTCCTTCTGGCATATTTTCTTAATCCTCACCCAAGGATATTTTTCCATTGATTTTTAGAGTGTGGAAGGGAGGAGGAGAGACAGAGAGAGAAACATTGATGTGAGAGAGACATGTTGTTTGGTTGCCTTCTGCATGCCCCAACCAGGGCCAGGGATTGAGCCTGCAACCATGGTATATACCCTTGACCAGAATCAAACCTGGGACCCTTTAGTCCATGGTCTAATGCTCTATCCACTGAGCCAAACTGGCTAGGGCCCTTCTGGCACATTTTAGAATAATACAAATGGAGAAATGCTTTTATATTCAGTGTTAGATTCATGATATTAAGGCTTTTGCCAGGAAGATTAAAGAACTGAATTCTCTGGAAAACACTATAAAAAAGGTAATGTTTTAGTGTTAATGTCACATAATGATGACTTTTACTATGTGCCATTTTGGTCAACTGTCACACCTATATTTATACTTCATAATTTTTTGTGAGTTAATTACATGATTAAACTTATATAATATAAATTAAACTGTGTCTTGCCCATAGTGTATTAAGTGCTCAGTATGCTTTTTTTCCCCCCTTAACATTCTATAACCAGATTCTTTTCTGTTGCAAGACATGCAGAGGAGGCAAATGAAGTGCTTATTATGGTAGCTGGAGGACTCAATTCACAAGTTAAAATAAGTTATTCTGAGTAAAGGATAATTAATATGGACCAGTCACTTCATACTCGTGACAGGTTGAATAGAATTTTACTGGATCTTAAAGGGGCAAGAGCCCTGAAATAAACCCTCCCTTTCTCTCCTTTCTTTCAAGAGCAGCCACTGGAAGCAGCCAGTGGAGGAGTCACCGGGCAGTGCTCCTGGTTTCCCCGCAACTCAAAGGCAACAGGTAGATGCCATGGAAGCAAAAGAGGCAAAACCAAAAACCAAAAATGAACTTTTGACCATTTGAGAACAGGGACGTGACATTCTGAGAATGCCAGTGGAAAGGGACAAAGGGAAGGAACATGGGGACTGGGAGGGAGCACAGACCCCACAGATAAACTCAGGGTCCACCGGGGTTTCCGTCTGCTACTTCTTCCATGTTTCCCACCCAGAGAGCTTCCACACCCCTGCATTTTCCCTTTAGTACAAAGAGTGTGAATGATAAAAGAAGCTTCCCTGGTCTTGAATAAGATAAAGGAATGAGTGTACTGGCTAAGATGACTATTTAACCACCGCCTTAGTTCTAGCTTATGGTTTTAATTAGCATTATTTTTTTGATTATGTTTAATTACCCTTATAGCCCCTAAGTACTTGGGCAGGGTTGTGGTAGGGAAATTTACTACACACCAAATTATGAATTTTATTGCTCTAATTGGAGTTGAAACCTGTGGCATCAATTAAATCGTTGTTTCTTATTCCCTTGGTTCATGTGCTGATCATCATTGTAGGTAGGTATAAAAACTCCTCAATGTGAAATAATTATGTAATTCCTTCAGCAACACAGTCCTAGTACATTAGTAACACCCTGGTTAGGAGAGACAGGAGTCTAAAACCTTAACTGGGGACATCACTGGGAGCATAGTGAGAGCTTAAACGGTGTCTTTTTCCTTCTTGTCTCTCCACATCACGTGACTCAGGCCAGAACATAGGAGATTAATAAGACACTAGTGCTTGATCTGCAGCATGACCTCCATGTTCAGTTGCTGATGGTCTATCACAACTTGTCAGACAGTTTCAAGTCTGCATTCAAGGCTTCAATAGCATTGAAGTCACAGAGTGCTTGAAGGAACAAGAGTTCCAAGATGTATTAGGATGATTGGGCCTGGCTGCCAAGACAGATAAGACCTTCAAATCACATAGACTTCCCAAATAGAATGCTTATCTCTTGCTTACTTCCCAGTCCATCTCGCAGCTGTGGAATCTGGAACGTGTGACGTCTGTGCTTGTTGTGGGTGGGAAAAGAGAGGTGGCAGAAGAGCCTTAGCCTGAAGTGACATGATTTCTACTCAGAGTTGTTAGGCTGGAGTTAGTCACATGACTCCAAATGCACCTGCGATAGAGGCGATGAAATAGAGAGGTGCTCATGGGCTGTTTGATGAGCGTTAGCAGTCTTTGACACATTAGGATTTCTGTAGAGCTCTGGGGATTCCACTGTAGCTTTAAGTACAGATGAGCAAGTCAGTTAGTTCTGTGGGGAGTTCTTTTATTAAAATAAATTAAACATGCAAGGCAATTACAAAAAAAGCAAGTTGTCCTTTTGCAATGTCATGATTCTCCAGGATCTTTAACTGGACTCTTCCATGAAAGCCCAATTAAAAAAAAAAAAACACCAAAAAAAACTATACAATCAGGTTCTGTTGCAGATTTTGGGTTGCAAATATTCTTTTGTCATATGGTTCTCATCAAACCAGTAGAATATGTTCTTTTTAATTTGATATCTGTATTAGTCTGCTGAGGCTGCCATGAAAAAATATCACAGAGCGGGACCTAAACAACAGAAATTTATTTTCTCACAGTTCTGGAGGCTGGGAAGCCAAAAATCAAGGTGCCGGCTGATTTGGTTCCTGTGCAGACAGATGGCCACCTGTATCTCTTATGAGGACACTAGTCCTGTCAGATCAAGGCTCTACCCTATGACCTCATTTAACTTTAGTTACTTCCATAAAGGCCCTATCTTCAAATGCACATTGGAGGTTAGACATTCAGCGTATGTGCTTTGGGAGGACATAATCATTCAGTCTGTTACAGTGTCTTAGAATTCCTGATGAGAGATGAGTTCCACTTGGCTAAGGGAAGAATCAGAACCGAGGAGAAGTTACCAGAATACCAATTCATCGTCTTCTTGAAGCCAAGGGGGGAACCATGTTTCATACTAGGTTTTTGCTGTTGTTTAGGTCATTGAAATAACTAAACCTTAAGGAGGCTGGTTCAAATTGTCCTTGCAATATTTTTAAGGCCCATTCATCTGTTAAGAGATATGTTGGCTGAATTTTGTGTCTTTCTTTATTTCCTCTGACAGAGGTGATTTCTTGAAAGTTGCATGTAGTCATACTTCTTCACAAAATTCTATTGAGTTTGGAATACACTTGTGTGTCTGTCAGCTCTAGGAACCCAAGGAAGGTCTCATGTATTTCCCTGGAGTCCGTTTCAAAGTTGTGCCCCTGAGAGACCAAGTTTTCCTGCAAATAATGGTCATCTGGAAATCCTTATCCAAAAAATAGATAAATTAATAGTACATGTTGTACTATTTAACTATTAGAACATGTTACAATAAAATAATTGACGATATTGGCCATGGTTCCATATAGTTGCCAGGACAGAACCAGAGAACTGTTTTTAATAAACAATAATTTTTATTGATTTCAGAGAGGAAGGGAGAGGGAGCGAGAGATAGAAACATTAATGATGAGAATCACTGATCGACTGCCTCCTGCACATCCCCCACTGGAGATTGGGCCCCCAACCCGGGTATGTGCTCTGACCGGAAATCGAACCATGACCTCCTGGTTCAAAGGTCGACACTCAACCATTGAGCCACACTGGCCAGGCCTGGAGAACTATTATTTGGTCATCGGAAGCATGGGGGCAAGCCCTCTCGGTTGTAGAGGGATGGTTGGCAGCAAACTCACACATGTGTTTACGCTTAGCTTAGTCTTTTATCCACTGTGAGTCAACTCTTGTTTATAACAGTTCACGAGATTTCAACGTTCCCTTACATCATATACCACATCTTCGTAATTGATGGAAGCCACCTTTTAAAATGGCAACTTTTATGGCTGAAGGAACAGCTTATCAAAACAAGTGCCCTGTGAGCTGCATGGCTACTAGATTGGAAGATTCCCATAAACTTCCAGCCTTGGTTCCCCCTTTACTTTCTGCTCTGTCCTCGTTGTGTTCAGGAGGCTGCTCCCCACAAATGAGAGTCAGAACCCCCTGTGCTGTCAGGCAAGAGTCAGAATTGTTTTACTTTATGACACGTTTGCTTCCACAGGTTAAAAGACATTTAATATTATATTAAAGCACCAATTAGTTAATAGTTACAAAGTTCTCTGAGAAGGAAAAGCAGCCATTGTATGAGGTTAAGGAGCTATTGTTTTTTGTTTTTGTTTTTTAACATTTATGAAACACCTCAAAGTACAATTATCCTTGTTTTAAAAAAAATATTGTTTTTTAAGAAAAATTTTGTTATAACTCAGGAGGATGTCTGAATTAGTGAGTCTTCTAAGAGCTCCAACTGGTGAGTGGAAACCAGTGGAGGATAGGATAGATCAGAGGTTTGGCCAAGGGCCCGGATTTGAGAAGAGGTCCATGCAGGGTTCGACCTGGATCTGGAGTCAATGATTGTGGTGGCTTTCCTCCTTCCACCAGCTCTAGAGGGCTAACTCTATAACTTTGTCATAACTGTGACACTCTCCTGGTCGTCAGTGTTACAAGTATGGAAGGAACTTGGGCTTTGGCTTCAGACAGCTCTGGTTAGAATCTTGACTTTGTTTCTGAGGAGCTAGGTGACCTTGGAGAAATGACCTAACCCCATTGATCTCAGCTTCCTAATCCATGAAATGGGAAAAGTATTACTTTGTAGTGTTGGATCAGCATTAGAAATAACGCGTGTCAAGGACTAACTAGTGGGCCCAATTTGTTATGGGTGCTCAAAAAATTATATGGATAATTATGACCATTATTACTAATAGTAACATGAGAAAAAGATGAGGAAGGTAAGCCCAATCAACAGTGACCATTATTTATTTAGAGTTGGACCTTGCAGTATAATGGTTTAATCAGGTTAAACCATTGATTCTAACAGGTTAATTGGTTACTCCTTTAAGAAGATCACTATTTGTACTTTGAAGAGGTTTCCTGAAGGCATTACAGCAGTTTAACCCAATGAATGATTTTTGTAGAAATGTCAAGCACAGAGTCAGGATAGTAGGGAAGAGATTCAGGGATCATGCCTGACTTTTGCCTTTGAGATCACATTTTATGGGGATAGTTGACATTACAAAGAAATGCTACATTTTACATTATTTAGTTTAAGAGTTTGGTGTTTGATGTGGGATTAATGCAGAGCCCAGAAAAGGGCATGATGTATTTGCAAATCAATCTTGTTACATTAAGATAAAGCATGACAATATTAGCCCTCTGTTGACATATATAATGGGCTTTTCTACCCCTATTATGGCACCTTGTAGTTCTCTGACTTATGCAATCACTGTTCCAGGAGGAAGGAAAAAAATTGACATGGATATTTTAGAAATAATTTAATTATTCTGCTGATCATATGTGTACTTTTAATTACTCAAATAACACCTATAGTCTAAAAAGCTCCCAACAATTCAGAAGTACATATAATAAAATAGAATATTTTTTACCCCAAAGAAATTCATACCATTTGAACTTTGAAAAGTTTATGGAAAAAAATTAAATCAACATTTCACTTTTCCTTGACATTTGAAAGATAATGAGGGGTCTAGTGTCATTCTGGGGAAAGTTTTCAGGCTCCAAGCTTTTGAAACAAGCACACTGTAATCTGTTTATTCATGGATTCTTTCAGGATGGCTCCTCAGCATAGGGGGCAAGGTTAGGACACAGGCTTCTGGCCTGGGCCTCTCCACACAGGTGTCAGCAATTTGTCACCCAGGAATACATGACAGAGGAATTTGAAATCCCTCTAGGAATAACCAACCTCAACACCAACTAATAAAAGTTTGTAGAATAAGCCTTATGGCCACAGTGTGATGTAGTTTGTTGTTGGGAAGAGTGGCCTAGGGTTTCAGTGCTCTTTGAAATCAGAAGGATGCCATTAGGCTTTCAAAGTGGAGTTTCTCTCAGAGGTTCCATTCTAGACTTCTCAGTGTGGAAAAGTAGCAAGACTTAGGGAAATGGCGTTGAGCACTGCTCAAGTCCTCTGCTGAAATTATTAAGGCGGAAAAGCCTTTATGAGAGACCTAGTAGAGCTCTCGGCGCCTGTGCAGCAGGAGCTTACAATTCATGACTGCATGGATGGAACAGGCATGAAGGACATGTGCACAGTTGAGAAAGTGTTGAACAAACTTGTGCATGTGCCATTGTATAAGGGAAGGAGTAAGTGTATGTTGGAGTGTGGAATGACTGTCATACTAATTTAGGAACTTCACAAAAAATTATTTTAATTGTTATCCGTTCCTTTGTTCAAAGGAAGGATTAGTCCAGCTTTTAGAAATGTTTTTCAGTTATCTATTGCAGTATAACAAACCACTCTGAAACTTAATGGATTTAAATAACAACAACCATTTATGGATTGAGCTTAGGTGGGTGGTTCTTTTGCAGGTCTTGTCTGGGGTTACTCATGCATTCGCCATTAGCTGGAGGCTTTCTAGGGCTAGAAATCCAAAATGGCTTTACTCATATGTCTGGTACCTCAGTGGAAATGCCTGGAATAGGTGGGGGCTGGTTGGAAGTCAATCAATCTCTCTGTCTCTGTCTCTCTCTTTATATAGGATGTCCCACAGATGCATACACACACTTTGAATAATTATAAAGGCAGTGTTTTTATTAAAATACATTTCATTTTCAAAATTGAGCTATTAGATGCTAAAGTGTACACATTTTTGGGACACTCTGTATATACATATGAATGTATGAATATAACTATGACTATGACTAGACTATAAATAAATATAAATAATATAAATATAAATATAAATAATATTGCTCCCTCCATGCCTCCTTCCATGTAGTCAGTTAGTATCTCTTTAGTTTACAGAGTGGCTTAGGGCTCCAAAGAGGATCAGAGCAGAAGTTTCCATGCCTTTAGGGTACAGGCCAGAACTGGCAAAGTGTCACTTCCACCATATTTTATTGATTAAAGAAAGTCACAAAGATTTTATGTCAGAGGAAAAGATAGACTAATCTATATATATAAAAGCCAAGTAACTGGAATGATGGAACGACAGAAAATGACTGGTTGCCATGACACGTACTGTGGTGGCCCCAACCGCCCCCCCAACCTCCCATGGCTTTTCCCCCTGGCCGGCCCCCTTCCTTATTGCCCCCCCACCTTGATTGTGGGTGGGGCTGGCCAGTCAACCGCCCGAGTCCCCTCCCCCATGGCTAGCCCAGCCCTGATTGGCCCCCATCAGGGCACACCAGACAGACCCCACCCGTGAACGAATTCATGCACCAGGCTTCTAGTTTCTTGATAAGAGGAATCACAAATAATCTGGGTCATCTTCAGTTCACCACAGGGTATATAATATACAGTAAGGCATACAATAATAACCTCTAAAATTGCTATCAGACTTTTTGATTAAAGGGCAACTATCAGATCTTCACACCCAATAGCAACGATGCAAATGGTCTAATCCAAGAGAACCCAAAGGTCAACTTGCCAACTAGCTCAGCCCAAGGTTTAAAATTTTTCTGATTGGAATTACCTATAAAATTTTATGTTAGAGTTGGGGAAGAACTTGAAGATTACCTAGCCTGATCAAATGTCTTTTGACAAAAACAAGCATTTAAACAACATTAAAGTCCAGCTGGTGTGGTTCAGTGGTTGAGTGTTGACCTGTGAACCAAGAGGTTATGATTTGATTTCTAGTCAGGGCACATGCCTGGGTTGCGGGCTTGATCCCCAGTGTGGGGCATGCAGGAGGCAACTGATCAATGATTGTCTCTCATCATTGATGTTTCTATTTCTCTCTCCCTTTCTGAAATCAATAAAAAAATATATTTTTAAAAATTATGAAAAAAGAACAAAAATCATTACAGATATTAAGCTGTGACACATCAGTGTACCACATCTGCTAGGTAATTTGTTTATATGACTAATTTATTGTAACTTTGGTTGAGGACAGGATCTAGGGACATACAATATAGGACAAAAGGGAAAAGGTAGGAACATATTTAGAGTATGAGGTGTGTTCACACCCTAGTAAGGTCCTAGGAGTAGAGACATGAGTGGTTAGTTATAGAAATACAAAGGGCTTAGACTTGAGGAGGGATCAGAAAATCTGTAAGAGTGTTTTACCAAGATTACAATCTTGCCTGAGAGAGGAACTTTAGAAGTGACTTGATACACAAGTCTCTTCCCATTAGTCAGAGGGAAGACTTCTTGGAAGAAGTGTTTCAACATCATTGGAAATGAGAAGCAGCTTTTCTATGAACTGACCAGCTCGTGTAGAGAAGTGCTTAATTTTCCTCCCAGAGAGTGTCTTTTTCATATCATCATATTAGATCAAGGATGACCAAAAATTAGATATTTGCTTGATCCTCACCTCTGCCTTTCTATAATACCTCCTTATCGTCTGGGAGGAGGAGGGTGGTAATTGAGTGATCTGAGAGTGTGCTTCTCCCTGGCCTCCTCTGTTATTTTCAGAATTTATCGTCTTTGGTGTGGGCTAGTGTTCTGCCGTGGTTGGCAAACCGCGGCTCACGAGCCACATGCGGCTCTTTGGCCCCTTGAGTGTGGCTCTTCCTAAGCATTAGGAGTACCTTAATTAAGTTAATAACAATGTACCTACCTATATAGTTTAAGTTTAAAAAAATTTGGCTCTCAAAAGAAATTTCAATCGTTGTACTGTTGATATTTGGCTCTGTTGACTAATGAGTTTGCAGACCACTGTAGTGTGTGTTTATCATAATAGGACCCAGGGAAGCCCAGCCTGCTGGCCTTTGGCCCTGGGCTTATTGAAATACATTTCCTATGCCATTCTGCAGTTGTCCTTGCAAGCTGGGTGGGCCGGCTTTTCTGAAAATCATGGGAAAGCTTTGAGGTATGAATATGCCTCAACATTCTCTTAAGGAAGCTTCAAGAGGAGCTGGGTTCCCTGGGAAGCCAATACGTTTTGGCTGGACAAGGAAAACTCTGTAAAAGAGAAAATAATAGGCAAGGATTTCCCCCTGAAGATGATAAAGCCAGGGATTCCCTCCACCTCCCAGCCCTGCCCCTGAACTGGCTGATGGCATTGAGTTCTTCCCACAGTATCCATAGCAGGAGTTCCTAAGTGGGATAGAGTTCCTTTTCATAAAGTTAGCTATGTTCTTTTCGCAACTATTTTTTTTCCTTTACTGTTTTTTAAAAAATTGAAATTCTTTATCGTTAAAAGTATTACATATGTCTTCTTTTTCTTCCATTGACCTCTCCCCAGCCACTCCCACCCCCCAGCACATGCCTTCACCTTCCTACTGTCTGTGTCCATTGGTTATGCTTATATGCATGCATACAAGTCCTTTGATTGATCTCCTACCCTCCCTAACCCCCCAGCTTTCCCTCTGAGATTTGAAGGTCTGTTTGATGTCTCTCTGTCTCTGGATCTATTTTTGTTCATCAGTTTACGTTGTTCATTATAGTCCACAAATACTTATTACTTATCCTTCTCTGACTGGCTTAGTATAATGCTCTCCAGGCCCATCCATACTGTTGTGAATGGTAAGAATTCCTTCCTTTTTACAGCATGTAGTATTCCATTGTGCAGATATACCATGTTTTTTAATCCACTCAGCTGCTGATGGGCACTTAGGCTATTTCCAGATCTTAGCTATGGTGAATTGTGCTGCTATGAACATAGGGATGCATATATCCTTTCTGATTGGTGTTTCTGATTTCTTGGGATATATTCCTAGAAGTGGGATTACTGGGACAAATGGGAGTTCCATTTTTAATTTTTGAGGAAACTCCATACTGTTTTCCATGGTGGCTGCACCCAGTCTGCATTCCCACCAGCAGTGAACAAGGGTCCCTTTTTCTCTGCATCAATCTTTATTGATTTTAGAGAGGAAGCGAGAGAGAGTGGGGGGATAGAAACATCTATGGTGAGAGAGAATCATTGATAGGCTGCCTCCTGCACAAGCGCCCCCCCCCCCACTGGGAGTTGAGCCCACAACCCAGGCATGTGCCCCAAACAGGAATTGAACCTCAACCTCCTGGTTTATAGGTCGTTGCTCAATCACTGAGCTACACCGGCCTGGCAGTAATTTTTTTTTTTATTAGTATACTAGCACTGTAATCGCTGAGCTTATTTAGAGAAAATTTAATAATATAGAGGGTGTACAGCCCCCCCGATTCATTTACACATTTTTTCTTAGATACAGAATAATTTCAAATGATCCTGAAGTATGTAAAATGTCATAGTATTTTGGGGCAAAATGTTTCTTAATGTAAAAAAATTTATGGAACTTGGAGCTAATTCACAGCTCTGACTCTGCTTCAGCTGGTCCCTTATTATTTAATTTGCTAAAACAGGAACTATTTAATGAACAGAAAAGACAAATTTCCTGATCACACATGTTATATTTGCAAAAACTTTAGATTTCTATTTCAATAAAGCTTACACAGAAACATCACTCCAATTCTATGTAATTATTTCATGGGTCTCTTGATGGACCTTCCCCAGAAAGCTGGCCACTGTAGATATGTGTCTCTATTGGGGTATAATTTTTCTTTTGAAACTTCATTAAAGCAGAATAGGGGTGAATCAATACCTATTGACTCACAGTTTTTGGTTTCTCATTTGTTCCTCTGCTCTGATGAGATGACTTTTTAACCCATTTAGCTCCATCAGAAAAGACACCTCTGGCTACAAATGTTCTTGGCTGCTTGCAACATCTCTAAATTAGCCTTTTTTTTCTTTATTCACCTTTCCTCTTTCTACCTGATGCCTGGAGGACAGATTTCTCAACTACATTCTAATCTGGTCAATACCAGGAAATCTAGGTGGTCATCAGATAAAGTGATATCACAGAGTTCTGAGCCTCAGAGAAATGTCAGTGACTTTAAAACAATTTAGCCAGAGGGCCAAAACACATCTCCCAAGGTTTGCTTTTCAGATTCCATGGGACCCTGATCTGGCATGGGCCTGCCATAAGTGGCTTCTGACATTGATTCACTTACAGGGACTTAAGTAAGCTTGAAAGAGAGGGGGTGTGGAATTTTTAAAATGAGAACTCCCACACTTTCCTTTACGGGAAACTGAGAGAAGGGGTAACTTCTCCCATTGTTACCAGAGATCAGATTTTAGTGATAATCTGAGAGATTGTCTCAGAGAGTAGCAATCTTCCCACAATTGGCAGAGATTCAAGAACAAGCTAGGGCAAGAGCCCTGGTTTGTCCTCCAATTTTGGTCAAACTCCGGCTGGTTTAGCCATCTTGGGGGAAGAGAGCAGCATAGCCTGAAGTCATTTCTGGGATTGAGGACAGGCTGAAGGGGTCAGAGAGACAGGCAGCACTTGACCTGGAAGGATGAGGGTGGTAAGGAGATATGCAATCAATCATGTAATCAGTGGGCCTAGATGAAGAGAGGAAGAGAGGAGAAAAGAGAGAGAGTTGGGTTATGGAGGGTTTCC
>NW_006298965.1:297146-300520 GCF_000327345.1 Myotis davidii | reverse complement strand
CCCCCTTCAGTCCACAGGCTGTTGCTCTATCCACTGAGCGAAACCTGCTAGGGCCTTCCTTCCTTTTTTATTTTTATTTGTTTATTTAAAAAAAATCTTTATTGTTGAAAGTATCACATAGATCCTCCTGCCCTCCCCCCTTTCCCCATTAACCTCTTCTAGCCCACTCCCTCCTTTCTTCTTGAAACACTTTCTTCACTTGGCTTTGGAGCATCAACACTTCCACTTTTCTGCCTATCTTATTGGCTGTCCCTTCTCAGTTTCTTTGCTGGATCTGCCTTCCTTTTCATTACCTCTAACTAAGAAGAGTGGCCCAGTACCTTCTCTCTGTCCCGTAGATTATCTCAAGAATTTTTGTGGCGGTAAATCTAGGACCTCTCTAACTCCTTGGCTGACCATTCCCCAGAATTCTAGACTCTGAGACTCCGTTGTCTATTCATCTCCATGTGCATATTTAATAGGGTCCAAAACTTAATATTTCTAACGCAAAACTCTTAATTCCATATTACTCCTCCCCCTTCCAAAAGAAACTTGTTATTTGCCTGTGTTCCACTCTTAGCAAATGATACTACTCTCTTCCCAGATTCTTATGCCAAAAGTCTCAGGGGAAGTTCATGATCCTTTCCTTATCTTATATCTCCACATCTAAGCCACCTGTCACACTGATTAATCTTTATTATCTCTGCCACTGCTACCTCACTTCAAACCACTGCCACTGTCTCCTGGATCGTTGTAGCATTCTTATCTGGCTCCCTGCTTCTATCCTCTGTTTATTGATCATTTTTAAATTTATTTGGTGAAATCACTGTGCATGTCTTTCACTTATGTTTTTACTGAGTATTTTAATTTCTTTTCTGTTTATAAAATAACACTCAATTTAAAAATTTCAATTTTAGGAAAAGGTCAGTAAAAAGCAGAAGACCCTGTTGTGAACCAATCTAAGTCTTATTAGTTATGCAAAATACTTAGGTTCTATTTTTTTGGTAGATAATAGTAATTTTTCTGGATAAAACTAATTTAGTTTAATGAATTATAAAACAAAAAAAGATATTTGAGATGGCAATGGTTAGCTTCTTTCCCACAAGCACATTACCAGGTTATAACGAATACATGTCTCAGACCAAATTTTGCTATACATTCAAATATGTATTCAGCAAACATTTATTAGCAAATAGGCACAAAACCACTTATCAACTTGATCTATAGGGGCCATGAAGTCCCAGTAATCTGTTCTTTCAGAGTACATGTTGGCATGTTTCTAAGTCCTTCATATTATCAAATCAATGACGGTATATAGTATGTATAAAGATTAGGTTCCATCCCATGAGGGGACAGGATATTCACCTGTCTTGTTCATGCCAAGGTGGATAGATCTTTAATAACTCTAGACAATCCATATTCTTTGAATACCATTTATTAAACCAATGGGAGAATATGTCTAGCATACATCATTTAAATAGTCATTAGTTTCACCAATAAAATTCCATTTTTGACAAATGTACTAATTAGCAGAGAATCAGTTGTCAATCAAGATTTGAACAAAAACAGATGTAGAGACAGAGAAGCATTGAACAGATGTTCAAAACTCAGAGGGAAGGTAGGGGAGGGTGGGGGCGAGGGGGAGAGATCAACCAAAGGACTTGTATGCCTGCATATAAGCATAAGCGATGGATGTGGACAACAGGGGATGAGGGTGAGGGCAAGATCGGGGGGATGAGGGGACATTGGGGGGATAAGGACACATTTGTAATATCTTAATCAATAAAGAGAAAAAAAGTATAAACAAAACAAAACAAATAAACAAAAAAAGGATTTGAATAGTAGAAAGGTTTAGAGTAGCCACCCATGGAAATGGGGCCTTTCTGATATAATGGTAGTTGGAATTTCTGGGCTATGAATTCTTAAAATAATTGTGCTGATTATCTATAGAGCAAAAGTTTGAACTAATCAGCACTTACAGAATATCACAATACTGATACCGAACTATTTTAAGGGAAGTCACAATCACTGTAACAGACTCTATTTTCCACTCATTTTTTTTTTCTGCCAATTGAATAGGAAAAACTAGAAATAACTACCGTTAGATATTATACTTCTGATAAATGCCTTAATTTTTCTGGATAAAACTAATTTAGTTTATTGAATTATAAAACAAACACCTGTATAAAGAACCAATACCAATATATAAAAAAAGCCACCAGTAAAGTAAAGAAAAAGGGCATTGCTGTCATCTACCTGAATGATCCACTCAGTCTATTCCTCTTCCATCCTCCCGTAGGTAAGTATCCTGACGCAGATAGCAACGTGCTCATGTCCTTGGTTTCACTATAGTTTATGTACATGTTTGTTCACCTTAAAATTAATGGTGTAAAAAGAAGCAGTTTAAAAAAGCAAACTGTGAGAAGAGTTTAAATGTCATTTTTTTCTGCCCCATCAAACTAACCCCACAAATTAGCTTATGCTGTCTGCGCACCCATCAATCAGAAATGGTTTCCTTTTGCCTTCAGTTAGCAGATGGTCCGTTAATACCGTGCATCACCCAAGGAAGGACGAGTAACTAATATGATGAATACATTGAGTGCTTACTGAGTATAAGGTAGATGTTAATGACTTCACATACCGCATCTCATCTAAGCCTCATGGTAACCCTGGGAGACAGATATTGCAATATCATCAGCCTCCTTTTACAGATACGAAACTAAGCTAAAGATTTAGGTAATTTCCACAAGATTATGTATTTAGTTAGTGGCAGACCCAGGTTTGACTCAGAGATATGTGTGCTCTTAATAACCATTTATTTCCACATCCCATGAAAGTGGTCCAAGTGCAGCTCTAGGAAATTGGGTTTTCTTTTCTGTGGCTCAGGGAAAGGACTAAGTTTTCATTATGAAGATGTGGAATTGGCCACCTCTCTGGTCTGGAGTCCATTATGAAGATTAAATACGTGGTTGAGTCCTTTTTTCTTATTTTGAATGATTCATTGTAAGTTTCATTTAGGTATCAGAGAACTCGGAGCCCAACTTTTCAAATTTATGGAGAAAATGTGTTGGCTATGTTAATTCCTGGCTTGATACAAGGCACTTTGTTTTATTTATTTAATTAATTAATTCATTAATTAATTATTTTTTTAATTTTTATTACAAAGGGTATTACATATGTGTCCATTTTTCCCCCATGCCCTAGACAGTCCCCTAGCCTCCCCTATCCCCCAGTGTCTTATGTCCATTGGTTTGCTTATATGCATGCATACAAGTCCTTTGGTTGATCTCTCATTTCAAGTGCTCAACAGTCACATGTGGTCACTGGTTATTATATTGGACAGTATACCTATAGGTCTTCTCCATCATTGAGGGTCTATCGGCAGGGGTGGGCCA
>NW_006298965.1:285945-296504 GCF_000327345.1 Myotis davidii | reverse complement strand
TATTTTTGTGTATGGTGTAAGTTGGTGGTCTAGTTTCATTTTCTTGCATATATCTGTCCAATTTTCCTAACACCATTTATTGAAGAGACTATCTTGGCTCCATTGTATGTTCTTGCCTCCTTTGTCAAATATTAATTGAGCATATTGGTTCGGGTCAATTTCTGGGCTCTCTATTCTATTCCATTGATCTATATGCCTGTTTTGATACAAGGCACTTTGATTAGTGCATAAAATATTACAAGTTCCTGGAATATCATCTGGCTTTCTGTTGTCCTAAAACAAAATCTCATTCTCAAGTCCTCAACATATTATTTAAAAAAACTTTACCTCCTCATCCCCATTATTAGCAATCTGAAACTGTGTATCTTCATTTGCTAATTGTTGGAGGTCTAATGGTATATAGGAAATAATATAGATCAAATCGCCCTCTATTTCAAATTCAGCTCTGCTTTTTACTGACTGTGTGACCTGGGGCAGCTTACTTAACCTGTCTGAGCTTCCGTTTTGTTTTTTATTAAATGGGAATATATATTAACAATTACCTTACAGGGTTCTTGTAAGAATTAAAGAGGTCTAGACACAGTGCTTGACATGTTATATATACTTCACAGATTCCCCTCTAAACTCTGGTCAAGTTTCAAGAATCATGTACTCCTTTAAAATAAGGGATTGAGAAGTAAAGATTGGTAGTTAAAAAATAGTCACAAGGGTGTAAAGCACAGCATAGGAAATATAGTCAATAATATTGTAACAACTATGTGTGGTGCCATTTGGGGGGGGGCACTTTGTAAAGTATATGATTGTCTAACCACTATGCTATACACCTGAAACTAATATAAAATGATATTGAAGGTAAAGTATAATTGAAAACAATTTAATTAAAATGTTATTACGTTTTTCATTGGATAGAATTTTAAAATCTGAAGGGTAGAAAGAAACTTACAGGTCACCGAATGCAGTTTCCAAACCTCGCTGTGTGTCACCACTGCTTGAAGAGCTTTCAAATATGTAAATTTCCAAACTTCATTTCCAACGATACTGCTTTAGTAGGTTTGGGGTGGAGAGCAGGAGACCTAATCTTTTAAAAGTTCCTTTTTTAAAAAATTCTTTATTATTTAAAGTATTACATATGTCTCCTTTATCCCCCATTGACCTGTCCCTGGTTGTTCCCACCCCCAGCACATGTCCTCACCCCCCTACTGTCTGTGCCCATGGGTTATGCTGATATGCATGCACACAATTCCTTTGGTTGAGCTCCTATTCTTCCCCTGGCCCCTGCCTTTCCTGTGAGGTTGGTCTGTCTGTTCGATACTTCCATATTTCTGGACCTATTTTGTTCAGTTTATATTCATTATATTCCATAAATGAGTGAGATCATATGGTATTTTTCTTTCATTGACTGGCTTATTTCGCTTAGCATAATGCTCTCCAGGTCCATCCATGCTGTTGCAAATGGTAAGAGTGCCTTCTTTTTTACAGCAGCATAGTATTCCATTGTGTAGATGTACCATGTTTTTTAATCCACTCTTCTGCTAATGGGCACTTAGGCTGTTTCCAAATCTTAGTTATTGTAAATTGTTCTGCTATGAACATAAGGGTGCATATATCCTTTCTGATTGGTGTTGCTGATTTCTTGGGATATAGTCCTAGAAGTGGGATTACTGGGTCAAATTGGAGTTCCATTTTTAATTTTTTGAGGAAACTCCATACTGTTTTCCATGGTTAGCTGCACCAGTCTGCATTCCCACAAGTAGTGCATGAGGTTCCAAAAAGTTCCTTTGATAATGGTGGAAATATGTCATTATATATTTGTCAAGCCCCATGGAAATAACACCAGGAGTAAACTCTCATGTAAATCATCGTCTTCAGGTGACAATAATGAATTAATGCAGGTTCATCGATCATAACAAATGTACCAATCTGGGGCAACATGTGTATAGTAGGAGAGGTTGTGGGTGTGTGGGGACAGGGAGTGCATGGATATTCTCAGTAATTTTTAAAAATATATGTATTTATGGATTTCAGAGAGGAAGGGAGAGGGAGAGAGAAATAGAAACATCAATGCTGAGAGAGAATCATTGATCGGCTGCCTCCTGCACACCCCCTACTGGGGATTGAGCCCCCAACCCGGGCATGTGCCCTTGATTGGAATCAAACCTGGGACCCTTCATTCCTCAGGCCAACGCTTTATCCACTGAGCCAAACCAGCTAGGGCAATTCTCGGTACTTTTAACTCAGTTTTGCTGTAAACTATTTTTAAATATAGTCTATGTTAAAATTAGTTCCACTGAGGATCCAGATGAACATGCAGGTTTGGGAACCGCTGACCTCTGGAGCTCAGCCTCGGAGCAGGAGCACCTGCCGCTGCAGAGTCTGCTCTGAGTCCCCACTTCCTTCCTCTGCCGCTTCCGGCTCACTGTTCTCACCAAGCAGGCCCCATTGTTGGGGAGCAGGAGCGTTCCAGTCCGTCCTTATATGGAACTGACATCAGCTTCCTGCTAATTTCCAATCATTGTGCATAATCTCCCCCACTGGAGCTACATGGAGTTCATTGAATCTGTTTCCCACATGAGCCTGTGCATGGACTGAAAGCAATTTTTTCTTTCTCTATCTTATCTCAAGTCTTCTTTCAAGGCTAACCTACAGTGTTTCTTCCTCTGGCATAATTTTTAGGCAATTACCACTCCTGATTAATAGCTCTCCGGGTATCTATATTTTGAAAATATTAACAATACATCAGGCACAGATAGGAACCCACCAGAATGGAGCCTCTCTTTGGTTTGGAGAGGCAGTGAGATCCTGGGCGAGGGTCCAAAAATGACAAGTGGCTCGAAGCAGCAGCTATTTACCAACTGGTACTAAGGCATTCCAGTATTTTAACAACCTAGCCATACTGGTGCACACTTGCCGAGTATGAGTCTTGTCAACCTCCCTCTTAGGACGTAGCGCAGTTCGGGACATGGTGTGCTGGAGGTGGTCTGAGCTGGTCAAATGGGACTGTGGCAGCTTGCACATCTGCGTTGCCCGTAGGCTGTGTGTCTGCTGGCAAAACATCTGGGAGATATATTCAATGAGAGAATTGCGAGCGCATGTTTCATCACACCTATTTATTACAATTCTGCATTTGACTTTTTAAAAAAATGTATTAAATTGATTGGGGTGACATTGGTCAACATGAACATATAGGTTTCAGGTGTGAATTTCTATGTTGCAAAATCTGTATATTGCACTGTGTGCCCACCACCCAAAGTCAGATCTTCCCCTGTCTCCATATATTAGGACCCCTTTCTACCCTCCACCTGCTCCCCTCTGGCCACCACCACACTGCTGTTTGTGTTCATGAGTTTCACTTTTATATCCACATGTGAGTGAAATCATATGGTTCTTAGCTTTTTCTGACTGACTTATGCTAAGCATTTGACTTTTGAACCTGAAGGCAGGTTCATTATCATGAGATTATGGCTCATTGTTTGCTGCCCATATTGGACTCGAGCTAGTCAGGCAGCACGGGCCCCTGTCTCATGACTTCATCCTGTCTGCTGTTGATGACCTTCTTAATCATTATTGATAACAGGGTTGCAGGCGGTAGGGAAAATCCAGCCACACAGGGCTAGAGACCGCTCTGCAGCATGTTCAATGCATTCATTCTAACCTGGCTCAGAAATCACTGGGAGAATTAAAAAATAAAGATGCGCACACTCCACCTCAGGCCTCTGGAATCAGCATCTCCAGGGTGTTTTGACAAAACTCCTCAGGTAACTGTGGCACATGGTTAAGGTTAGTGACCACTCTTATAACACATGCTCTTTTTTTTAAATTAAAGTATATTTTATTGATTTTTTTACAGAGAGGAAGGGAGAGGGAGAGAGAGTTAGAAACATCGATAAGAAACATCGATTCAGCTGCCTCCTGCACACCCCCTACTGGGGAGGTCCCCGCAACCAAGGTACATGCCCTTGACCGGAATCGAACCCAGAACCCTTCAGTCCGCAGGCCGAGGCTCTATTTACTGAGCCAAACCGATTAGGCAACACATGCTCTTTAGGTGTTTTTTCAGACTTTGTGAATGCACTTACTGGATAGATTTTTACTTCTTTTCGCTGAATTTTGTCAAAACGAATACCTTTAAAATCATCTTTATGAATTATTTCAAAAAAAATACCACTGTTAATGTCCTTTCTAGTGTCACATTATCACTTTCCCCCGAAGAGAATTTTTCAAATGAGAAATGGAAGTGGTTAAGTGTCTTGTTTTGGCTCATTTGAGCATGTTCCAGAATTGTTTTTTTTTCTCTTCAAGCTCAACCAATTTATTTTAATTTTGGTTTTTCTGAATCCATAGCCTTCTTCTTTGGAAATTACATCAACATAATTCCAAAAGAATTGTTTCCATTATTTGTCTTTTACTTTCCAAACTGAATGAAGTGGGCTGATGATATATTGATTTTGTTTTTTTAATTATTTAGCAAACACTTAGAACTTACCATGTGATAGGCACTCTTCTGAGAGTTTTCCACATGTCGACTCATTTCATGTTCATAATAACTCTTTGAAGCTGTATTATTTTACTTCTCAAATGAGAAAACTGATGCAGAAAGAAGCTAAGTAACTTGTTGAACATCTCATTATCTAGAGAGAATGGATCTGGTTCTAGAATCTGTGTTCTTACCCACGAGCAAATACAGCAAATGATAGCAATAAACCTAAAATGGTTGTTAATTTTTTAAAAATTATATTTTATTGATTTTTTACAGAGAGGAAGGGAGAGGGATCGAGAGTTAGAAACATTGATGAGAGAGAAACATCAATCAGCTGCCTCCTGCACACCTCCTGCTGGGGATGTGCCTGCAACCAAGGTACATGCCCTTGATTGGAATTGAACCTGGGACCTTTCAGTCTGCAGGCTGATGCTCTATCCACTGAGCCATACCGGTTAGGGCATGGTTGTTAATTTGATGTCTTGTCGTTTTTTGGTGGTGGTGGTCCCAACAAATATCACATATATAGACCCATACCACAAGTCACAGTGGTTACTATCTTGACTGTTCATTTTCATTTCCATAAATTTATAGGGTCTAGACCAGGGGTGGGAAAACTTTTTGACTCGAGGACCACAATGGGTTCTTAAACTGGACCGGAGGGCCGGAACAAAAGCATGGATGGAGTGTTTGTGTGAACTAATATAAATTCAAAGTAAACATCATTACATAAAAGGATACGGTTTTGTTTTGTTTTTTTAGTTTTATTCATTTCAAACGGGCCGGATCTGGCCCGTGGGCCGTAGTTTGCCCATGGCTGGTCTAGACATTGAATTCCACATGAAAATTCTCCACTTTTCTTAATGTTCTGGCTCTGTTATGTTAAAAATGTGTTTTGAAATGAATAAGGAAAATGAAAATATGTGAATTTTGTTCTTTATTTCTTCAACATAATGAGAAGAGCAACTAACAAGGAAATAATCTGGATTTTAATATTTCCAAGCAGGCTTACTTTCACTTCTTTTATGCCCCTGTTACTTAGCCATTTATTTATGCAACAGATATTTTTTTTGAGAGCCAATCATGTGTCATGTCCTGGGGAAATAGTGACCAGAAAAATCTAGATCCCTGCCCTCATGGAACTTAGAATCTAGTGGAAGACAGACATAACCAAACAATCACTACACAATGTCTATCTATACTGTGTGTACTTTGCTTTATCCTAGAAATTATCGTGGTGAATTATGAAGTCAGGTTGCCTGTGAGCCCTTTTCTAATTCTAAGATATTTGAGGATAACTGTCGGTATCCTCCTGTGCTTCAAGGACTCGCTAATTCTGATGTCCATTTAATACTTAATTATATATTGAACTAGAGGCCCAATGCACAAAATTTGTGCAAGGGGCTTGGCCCTTGCAGTCGCAGCGGCTGCCCTTGGCCCTCGCAGCTTCGGCAGCTGCCTTGGCCCTTGCAGCCCCGGCTTCGCCCAGAAGGTCTTCTGCAAGGTTGTTTGGCTGTCTGGTCTAATTAGCATATCATGCTTTTATTATTATAGATTAATTCACGAGTTAGCTTTTTTCTAAATATGCATCTAAAATGATTGGCTATAGTGATCCAATCTTGTCTTTGTATTTTAGAATATAGAAAGACCCTGTAAATTCTGGGCAGTTCAGGAACATTTTATTGGTTTAGTTATTGCATGAGAAGATGTTTTGGCTGATGTCTTTGGTAAACCACACTTAGAAATGTCATCATTTTCTTTTTGTTATATAAAGAACAATATAGAAGAGAAATACAATTTCTCAGGAATGAGAGACTCACCAAAGTTTTAGGGGTTATGAAGACATTAACGATTGCCCTCACACACATATTACTGAAGAGGAATTTGAGTACCAGAGGGGGTAATTTAATCAAGGCCACACAGTATTAATAGGCACAGCCAGAAACTGGGCTCTGTACAGTCCTCTTTAAAACAAAACAAAACAAAACAACAATAAACGATTCAATGCTTGTTTTTCTTTTTTCATTAAAAAAAGAATGTGTGAAGTTTTCCATTGCAACTTACTGAATTTTAAAATTTTAATTTATGGATTGATTGACTAATGATCCCATTATTCTTATTTAATGACAAAAGCGTGCTTTCCAGAACACAGATTGTTCATACAGATTATCATTATTTGGTTCATTCTGCTCTTCAACCTTGAATAGCAGTCCAGAGGCTTACAGAGTAAACTGTGGAGATTGTGGTCAATAGGACGGCCACCGGATTCAGAGGCAGATTGTACTGGGGATTGAATGGGCAGGTGCAGGCACAGGAAAGGGGCCAACGGACTGGGCGTCTATGGAACATTAAGTTAGTGGAATTGTGCATGTGCACATCCCAAAATGCATTTTCATCACAAAAAAGTGAATCTAAATCATTCTCCGTTTCACTGTAACCTGTTGTTCCTAGAAATTCAGATGAAATTTATTCTTAGAACCTTGCACGTAAGTCATTTTTATGTTTTAAATTATCAGTCGGATGGCGAAATCACTGAGCTCTAGAGTTCTTTCCATTTCCATTGCTTGTTTTTGTTGATTGATTGATTCATTTGTTCACTCATTTGCTCTTTGAGAGTATTTTGAGCATGTGTGTGTCGCTGTATTATGCCCGATCAGGATGCAGATGTGAAAATAGCCCTAATGAGGCTTACTGTTTATTTGACTCAGCAGCACCAAGAAGTTATCAAAGCAAAGCCCCGTGGTACTCCCTGATGTCCTCGCAAAGGCAGTGCCCTCCGTAAAAAACAATTAAAAACTCATTACAGAAATATCCAGTGGCCTCTATAAACATTTTGGAAACAATTTATTTTATGTTATTTTTATATTAAACTGTTTCTGAGGTAACATTTGCAAATCTTCCAAAAAGACTACGTATATTCTAAAATACCCTTTCAGGTTTCATATTTTAATTCTATTTTTTTCATTGGTTCTCAAACTTTTTAAACAGGGGGCCAGTTCACTGTCCCTCAGACCGTTGGAGGGCTGGACTATAGTAAAAAAAAACTATGAACAAATTCCTATGCACACTGCACATATCTTATTTTGAAGTAAAAAAACAAAACGGGAACAAATACAATATTTGTATTTGCATGTGGCCCATGGGCCGTAGTTTGAGGACCCCTGTTAGGTATTAGGCGGCGAGATGCTGGTTCATCCAATTTAAGGTTTCATGCATTGATTAGGACAGTGGTTCTCAAATGTGACCTGAGGGTTCCCAGGCAAGTGTGGGGTGGTGGCGGGTAGTTCAAAATTATTGCAGAAGTATTACAGTTCCATGTGTGTGCTCAAACTTTGCCTCAGGTAGAATGATATATAATGTTACACATAAATACACACATACTGAAAATATGCAGATACTGCTCAGATTCTGAAAATGCAAGTTAATTAAAAACGGTTTCAGTTTGTGAAGGCTTCTTCTCATAATGTGTTTTTCCAATCCACAATTGTTCAATGGCAAAACACTACCAGGTGTGTCCTCAAACATTTCTGACATTAAAAAAGATTTCCTTATTCAGAAAGACTAGAAGCTAGTAACATGAAACAGATCCTCAATAGGCTTTGTTTTTCTCTGGGGGAAAATTCCAAATCTTGCTTGTCTGTATTCCAAATGTACTTGCCCTTCCTCAAGCATATTAGCTCCTCTTTGTACTTTTTCTAACACTGCATGTCTTTCTTTGGACAAGGCTATGGAAATTTCGCGCCACGCCTTTGTTATCACACAGAGGTGAGATAATAATGCCCTGTTTTGCTTCCATCACACCTTCTGATTACACTAAATAGTTTCTGGGTTCTTCTGCTCTCAGCAGCTCACTTCTAAGAAAGTGAGCCCATGATTCCTTCTGTGAGTTGCTTTGCGGGTGGAGGCGGAGGGATGATTTCCCTGTGATGTCCCTTGGCCTGACTGCTACAGTCCTAGTCTTCCCCTCCCATCCTGAATCCCTCCTCACCACCCCCACCAGAAGCCTCAAACTATCCTCCACATCCTCCATTTCTTTTTTATTATTATTTTTTCCTTTTTTGCTGTTATTATTTAATTCTCACCCAAGGATTTTCTTTCATTGATTTTTAGAGAGAGGGGAAGGGAGAGGGAGAGACAGAGAGAAACACTGATGTGAGAGAGACACATTGATTGGTTGCCTCCCACATGTCCCCCACCAGGCCTGGGAGCCTGCAACTGAGGTATGTGTCCTTGACTGGAATCGAACCCAGGACCCTTCAGTCCACACGCTGACTCTCTATCCACTGAGCCAAACCAGCTAGAGCTCTTTTTCTTTTTTAAATCAACCTCTCTCTTACTGTATACAGGCTCTTACCTCTATTGACATCCTTTAGCTGTCCCATCTTAGAAAATAAAACCTCATAAGCCAGTATCCAACCCCTTGTTACTTCTCCCTCTTGAGTTTGTGTTCACCTTCATCAGCACTTTCACACCACCCATTCATTCCTTAGCTTGTGACTGTCTGACTTCTGCCTGCATCTTTTGACCAAAACTACTCAGGTGTGGGTCAAAATTGAACTCCACTATTCCAAAATCTAATGGGCATGTTTGTTTCTTATTTTAATTGTCCTCCCTGCAGCACATGAGCCTCTCTACTGCTTCCATTGTCCTGCTGTCACACCCTCCACGGCTTTCCTTCACCCCGCAATGCTTCCTCCCTTTTCTATAACAGGCACCTGCTATGGACCCTGAAGATTCAGTGCAAGTCACCAACTGGGGAGGCCAGACCCAATCCTCTTGGCTTCAGGCTGAGCTAGGGGCTCCTAGAGCCCTCTATCTTTATCCTTCTAATGGCACGTACCACATTCTATTAAAAATGTGCATGTTAAACTTCTACTTTGGGCAAGTATTCTGTGTTCATTACATATAAATTAGAAAATCCAGTAAACATGCAGAAAAAAGTCTCTAATAACCTCATAACCCTGAGAGGATCACTAGTAGTATTTTGGGCTTTATTATCCCAATTCACATACATACACACATGTTGATGTAGCCTGTTTTTTTAAAATGTGATCAATCATAAATATATCTGAAATATTGTTCCATAATGTGCATCCTCATTTTTAAGGCTTCAGTGTAATCACTTTGGGTGTATCTTAATTTGTTTAAACTGTTCTCTTTTCATGGATATCTAGATTGCTCCTTCTCAATGTTATTTAACACTCTGCCATAAATATCCTTGTACAAACATTTAAGGTAAAATTTGTTACCACTTCAGGGGAGTTATTGGGGCAAAGGGTATTTATAGTTTTAGGACTTTTTATATATTTAACCTAATTAATCTCTAGAAAACTATGACCTCAGTTCATAAGAATGGCTGACCACATACTACTGTAATTGCTGGCTTATTTGCTCATCTTCCTCCCTAAATTTTTGGTGCTTAAGTGTGTTGATGATGGAGATTCCTATCAAAGTGTCTAGTGATTATTTGTTGAAAGAACCGATCTGTATTAATTATTTTGTGAGGGGTTCCTTTGTGTGTTTTTCAAAGAAGCATATTCATGACTGGCTTTGGGGAAATGTTTTTACAAAAGTAAATAAATTAGGATATATTTATAAGTGGAATATATTGTAACCATTGCAAATATTGTAGATGTATTATAATTGCTTATAATATGCTGTTACCCCAAAATAGCAGGCTATAAAATGATATGATTGATATAATTCCATTTTTATAACACACACCTATATGCATAAATTACATTTACAAAATAGAAATTGCAATGTACTATGTTTAATTATTTGTGTTAAAAGAATGCCCACAAACTGTTTTATAATGAATGAATAAGTAATTTAAATAATCTATTTTACCAGTGATATGTCTCCCATCATTCCCTTTTCCATTCACCAAGAGATAACAAGAATGACTGGCCTATAATTGTGGGTTAGCTACCATGTTATAGGATGGTTTATTCAGCTTGTTTTAGGTAACGTCTCTAACCATATGGTATAAATCAAGGTGCCCATCTGTGTCCTCTTCTGGGGAATATTGTGAAATAGTAGAGATGACTTGGTGTTTTCTGGGGAAATTGGTACAGAAATC
>NW_006298965.1:283843-284866 GCF_000327345.1 Myotis davidii | reverse complement strand
TCTGAGGCTTGGTTCCAGCTCTGAGACCTCAGCTGCTGAAAGCAGGTATCTGGTTTGTTTGGCTTCTATAGTTGAAACACTGTTGCAACTCCAGCTCGGCAGGCTGGCTGAAGGCATGTTTCTGGGGTTGTTTTAGCTTCTATAATTGCAACATTGTTTCTTAGAGTGCAGCTCAGAGGCCGGCAGTGGCAGACGGGGGACCTTGGCTTCCTCCATCACTGGAGAAAGCAAGCCTCCTGTTTGCTTCAGCTGCCTGGCTGCCGGCCGCCATCTTGGTTGGCAGTTAATTTGCATATCTCACTGATTAGCCAACGGGAAGGGTAGCGAAGTTACGGTTAATTAACATGTTTCTCTATTATTAGATAGGATATGCCCTATCTTAACTTGAAATGACTCAGGACTTAATATGACTTAATGTATGCAACAGGGGGCAACTTGGGAGAAAGGAAGAAATCGGATGAAATATAACACAATATTGCCATTTTAGCACCACGCTCTAACCAACTGAGCTAATTTTCTGGTAATTTTCCTTTTTTGGGGGGGTGGTAAATAAAGTGTATTTATTCATTCATAATGGAGATGAGGGCAAATTTCTGACTTGTATCAATTTTTTTCGCCAGCCTGGTTACAATGTAATAAATGAAAAGGAGAGAATAAGTGTTCTCTTCTAACATATGAATTTGGTTACTTAATAATGGAGTACATTCTTTCTTTAGTTTTATTTTTCAATAGGATGTTGAAAGTTTACTTTCAGTGTTATTTTGCAATGGTTTTAGATATAATATTTTAAACATCAATAAAGTCATCTTTCTTCTGACTGTGTTATGAGAGAAACTTTACAAGTTTCAATTTGTGTACCTTTAGTTACCAGTCTTTTTTTTTAAATTAAATCTTTATTGTTCAGATTATTACATTAGTTACTCTTTTTTCCCAACATAACTCCCCTCCACCCAGTTCCCCCCCCACCCTCCGCCCTCACTCCCCACCCACTGTCCTCATCCATAGGTGCATGATTTTTGTCCA
>NW_006298965.1:271575-282311 GCF_000327345.1 Myotis davidii | reverse complement strand
CAGCAGGGCGGGGTTAGCAATTATGGCTGCTCTCAGTGGCTCTGCTTCTCAATGTACCAGTAATTGCTGCAAGCCCCACGGAGAGAAAGCTGCCCTAGGGTTCTGAGCGATGCCAGACAGTCCCGCTTCTCCCGTTTGAGTCTGGGTCCCTAGAGACTCGCCCGGAACTGGAGCTCAGAGCCTGAGACTCCCTCCCGATTGAAAACGACAACCTCGCCCTCAGCCGCCAGCCCGCTCGGCACGCACTCCGCACCTTAGTATCTCACTTCCGCACTGCGCCTCCTCTGAGTCTCAGTGTTTTTCTCTTTCCTCCTAGTTGTAGAATTTCCTCTCAGCCAGCCTTCCTGTGGTTCTGGATGATGTCCGTTTTGTCTTAGTTGTATTTTTGAAGTGGTTGTTCAAGGCAGCAAACCCCGGTGTTTACCTATGCCGCCATCTTGGTTTCTCCTCTAGTTACCAGTCTTATATCAACATAAAACACACTGATTTCTGTTTTGCATTCGATCTACAATGACATCATTTCTTTTCCTTTGATACAACACCAAGACAGCAAGGTGGATGCCCTATTGCAATTATTAGATAAGTCACTTTTCAGGAAAAAGTCTTCAAAATTGCTTCAGATTGCTGGCATCAAGGATATTTCTTCTTTTTATGAAATGCTCAGGCGGTAAAGTATAATTTTTATTTTATGATTTTTCACTTTTTAGGAACTATCTCATTCATGGCCCTAGAACAGTTGAGCTAACCTTAGTAAGCTGTATAATGATAGTAGTTACTAACAGTGAGAGCTTATGGTGTTCCTATAATTGTTCTGTGTGCCTTACATGTGAAACCTAATGTATTATTATTGCTGTTATTTACTATTTTGTACTGTTTTTAAATCATGTTATCAACTTTTTAACCTTTCTCCTATGCTCCATACTTCCTGAGTTTGTTTCATGGCAAATAATGAGCAGCAGTAGAAGCAGAAGTGAAAGCAATAGAATTAGAGGGAGGCGAATGGAAGACGAGGTTGGCAATGCCCGATCTAACCTTGAATGCAGTGACACTTCATGTCCAAACCAGGACAGTTTCAGCTACCACAGAGGGAGCACACTGTACAGCATGCTGAGACAAATGAGTCAACTGGAACTTTCTGGGGGCAAACTGGGACATATGGCCACCCTCATTAAAAGAAGGCAGAGTAGGCAGCTATTGACTGATGACTTGTTGAGTGTGGGAAGGGTTACTTCCTTCTGTCTGCCCTGGAGTATGATTATCTTTATTTATAAATTCACTCCTAGAGTGATTTCTGGTCTAGAAGTCCTAATTAACTTGTTAATATCCTATGTAGTTTTTAGTAGCTAGATACATTGTAATTTAACTATTTTGAGCCAAAAGAGACTTTCTAACAGTCATTGGCAGAACCCAAGGAACATGGCTTTGCCTTAGGGACAGAGCCTCAGAGGCTGTCACAATTCCCTCTGTCTCCAGTCTCTGCTCCTCTACATCCATTTGCTGTCCTCACCTCCTAGATCACTCCTTCTGTTTCTCCAGTCAAAGGTGGGAAGCTGGCTATTGATAGCTTATAAGCCTTACATCCAGCAATCACAGCCACCAAAGCCAGACTGCCTCAATTCCTGGTGTTTCATGTCTTGAAACCCCCAAATTGTTGAATTTGGTTTAGAAGCTGACCTACAATTGATTAACTATGACCATGGATAGGATTATGGAAGGACATGGCAGCTTAGTTATATTAATAATGGGAGTCAAATAATACAATTAATTAAGGGGTGCCTTAATTTTTAAAATTGGTTTATAATTTGATCCATTTGCTAAAAAAGGAATGAGCCACTCCTAGAAATGTCTGCTCTTCTGAAAGTTTTACTAGATCGTTGGGCAAATGATACAATTCAAGTTTAATTTGCTCAACATTCATGGAGCACCTGCTGTATGCGAGGTGCCAGTGCAATCATTGTCTGTTTTTACAAAGAAGTCACAGACACATAGAAGTGAAGAGTGTTGCAGTAGGAGGGGCCTTAGGCATCACATAGCCTATTAGTTGTCACTGTGGGTTCTGCAGAGCCTTTGGGTTCTTCCAAGGCTTATCTATGGCCATCTTTCTGTCCTGCTCATTTCAGCTAGAGCAGCTCCAAACTTCTATTTGTTGGCTCTTCTGAAGTTTCCTCATTTTACACAGATGAAGAAACTTAGGGATGGGGAATGTCTGAAGTCAACAACATGGTGGGTTAAGAAGGCGCAAAAATAGATCCTTCTATTTGCCACACCAACAAGCTGCATAGTATTCTTTCATATTTTTAAAAATTTACTTATTTATTTATTTTAAACAGGTTTTATTGATTTTAGAGAGAGAGGAAGGGAGAGGGTTAGAGAGATATAACCATTGATGAGAGAGAATCATTAATTAGGTGCTTCCTGCACAACCCTCCCCCCGCCGCCTGGCGATTGAACCTGAAACCTGGGCACGTGCCCAGACCAGGAATCAAACCAGGGACTCTTGTTTCATGGGTTGACGTTCAGCCACTGAGCAACACTGGCTGGGCTTTCATACTTTTTTTAGGAGTGAGTTTAATGCTCATCTTATTTCTGAGATCCTCGGCCAAGTCAGTCATGCTGAACTCAGATGACCATGTTATAGTCTTCTACTAATGGCAAATGTGGTGACTTTTTGGCTATTAAGAAATTGCAATCTTTGAGTGTGATGTAAGTTGTCTGATCCTTTATTGACATTGTTGCCAGATCTTAACAACCTCCTCTGGGTTTGTTACCCAGGTCTCTGGTTGAAGTCCTGAATTTACAGTAAATAAATTTCAAGGTGATGTTCTTAGCAATAGACTAAGAGTTATCATGCAAACTCAACTCCATCTTCCCTGATAGAGGAGGAGGTTTTGGGTTAGGGAAATCACTCTTTATTAATTCTAGCTAACTCTGTAGTCCTTCTTGGGCGTTGTATTTAAAGAAAAGACACATCTCTGTCTTTTTAACATTCCAGCTCATTCTGTTCTTATCTGTTCAAATACAATAATCAGAGGACATGGGCATGCAAACATTTCATATCAAGTCAAAGGCTAGAACTGTTTAGTCAATATTATGGAAATTATATCAAATTATTGAGTAGAAGGACTAAAATTTGTTCTACTTAAGCTTTAGAGCTCAAGGCATGGACTTTCTTGCTGTTGGATTTGAGCATAGAAACAAGGAGGCCAACTTGGACTCTAATGCTTGGAGACCTCTGCTGGAGTGGAGGAGGGAGGGGAAGCAGCTACATTCAATTAGGGACCAGTAGGAGCAGATCCGATCTGCAGCTGGAAGAGATCATCTGTCTGGCAGCTGCAGCTTGATCATCATGGTGACTGTAACCCAGACAAGCAAAACAGCATGTGGGAGGCAGTCTGCCTGCAATTTCCTTATGCCAATATTAAAACAATGTTAGGGCTTACTGATGTTTTTCATGAAGGAGAAAAAGTTCACTAAAAATAGAACCTAATGGATTTTTTTAAGGAAAAAAATAATTTTCATAAATAAAAATCCCTTATTTCTAGATATTTAGGCAGTTTTCTTTTTAAATTTTGCTATGAAAAATAATACTATGACAGGAATCCTTTTTTTTGCTATAAAAAAAATCCTCAACCAAAGATGTATTTAAAAATTAATTAATTAATTAATTTTGAAATCCTCACCCGAGGATATTTTTTCCATTGATTTTTAGAGAGAGGGGAAAGGAGAGGAAAGACAGAGAGAAATATCAATGTGAGAGAAACACATCCATTGGTGCCTCCTGCATGAGCCCTGGCCAGGGCCCAGACTGGGGAGGAGCCTGCAACCGAGGTACATGCACTTGATCAGAATCGAATCTGGGACCCTTTGGTCTGCAGGCTGATGCTCCATCCACTGAGCAAAACTGGCTAAGGCTACATATTGATTTTTAGAGAGTGAAAGGGAGAGAGAGAGAAAGAGAATGAGAGAGAAACATCAATTGGCTTCCTCCTGATTGGAGATTGAACCCACAACCTAGGTATGTGCCCTGACCTGGAGATGAAACTACAAACCTTTGGTGTACGGGATGGTGCTCCAACCAATTGAGCCACCCAGTCAGGGACATTTTGGCTATTTCACATTGGATGTATCCCAATTTTTCCCTTAGGATAAAGATCTAGAATTAAAATTCCTGGATGGAAGGGTATATATATATATATATATATATATATATTTTAAAGTTTTGATATATAATCAAATGATCTTCTTAAAAACTGTTGCATTCTTCTATGGATTTTCTACCATTTAGATGGCATGCTCAGGGGGCCAAAAGATCATTGAAACTGAATTATCCTTTCTGATCATTGTCTCCTTGCTGAAGGCATAACCTCTTCTTAGCCTTTTCTTCTGCTTTGTGATTGCCCCCACCCCCAACTATGTGAACTATTGACAAATTCCTATCAGGACAAATTCCTTTTCTTAAGAATTGGAACCAAGAGATATGAAGTCTAGACACTTAGAGGACATAGCTAGACATATTATATCTTAGAAGTCTAAGGTCCTACAGAGTTAGGGAGAAGGGTGGACATGTGGCCAACTATAGCTGAGCTGAAGTAGAAGACCTTTTCTAGGAAGGGATGAAGAGAAAGAAGCAAACAATGAACAGCAGAAACCACGTAGCCCGAGAGTCAACAGTGCAGACCGATCAGTAGACTCTGTAGTTTCTTCCCTAAGATGCTCCCTTGCTTTCTGAAGTTTGCTCTGTGTTGATTGATCCTCATCCAAGACACCTGACTCCAGATAAACTGCAAAAATTCACTTCAGAAATACCATCATTTGTAGGGCTGATGGCAGTCAATTCAGGGTCCATAGGCCTCCAAACACAGAGAACTCTATTTTCTATAATGTAAATTAGGACATGTCTGAGAAAAGATTATCTTTCAGGTTGCTACAGTTACATAAAAAAATTACCAGGCCAGACCTGCTCTTAACTGTTTGAACATATGGGCCTTTATTCACCTAACTTCACTGTGAATTGTCTAGTACAGGGGTTCTCCAACTTGAGCACACATCAAAATTACTTAGGGGGTAGGCCTTGTTACAACACAGATTATTGGGATCCATTCCGAGTTTCCGATTCTGTAGTTCTAAGTTAGGACCCAATAATTTATATTCCTAACAAGTTTTCAGGTAATGTTGATGTACCTGACTTTGGCACCTTACTTGAAAACCATTGCACCAATGAGGATGTGGCCTAGTCCCTCAGAGAAGAAAAATGATACAATTTCTTATCTTTTTACTAGTCACTCTTAGTAAGATCTTCTTAGCATTAACTTGTTCCCTTATCCTTTCCTCCCCTCCACTCTGCTACATCCCTTAATCTTTAGCCCTTTCAACCCTTTCTCTCACTATCATGGTCTACCATGACACTTACCACACTGCTTGGCAACTGTTGTCTGCCCAGATAACTGCCAGCATCCTGAAGGCAAGGACCAGTGTATTTCATGTAGCACCTCATCTAGACACGGCAAGCATGAAAAACAAATGTGTTGAATGAATGAAAGAATGGATGAGAATTCCTTTCTTTTCCTACTGACCCTAGGTACTTGAAAAAGTCCATCTCTGGTGGACTTGATCCTTTCATTCTCTCTGGTAAAATTGGGAGACTGTTGCTTATCTCTCTTTTTTTGATTTTTGTTCTTAGAATATAAGTGGGTTTTTAAAAAATATATTTTATTGATTTTTTACAGAGAGGAAGGGAGAGCGATAGAGAGTTAGAAACATCGATGAGAGAGAAGCATCGATCAGCTGCCTCCTGCACATCTCCCACGGGGGATGTGCCCGCAACCTAGGTACATGCCCTTGACCGGAATCGAACCTGGGACCTTTCAGTCCGCAAGCCGACGCTCTATCCACTGAGCCAAACCGGTTTCGGCAGAATATAAGTGGTTTTATGGGATGGAATGAAACATGGAAAAAGAGAGCATGTGTATGGGTTTTGTTTTCCTTTTCTTATATTTCCTTTTTGATGTTCATCATGTGATACGACTGTGCGAGTCAATGGAGCTGGTCATCTCCACCAATCATGTACCTTCTTGAGGAATGTCCAGGTCATACAGAGTTTCATTTTGCCCTCCTGTGACTTATGATTTCTGGCTTTGCTCAAATAGCAACACATAACCCATGAAACTAGATTGTTGTTCATTCATGTAATTTCTTGTGACTCAAAGGCATCTTGATATAGGACAAAAAAGGATTAGCCTAGCAATTAGCAGTACTGAATTCTAGTCTTATGTTAATTTTACTTGGTTGCATTCAAGTCTTTTTATTTTAATGTATTGTTGATAGTATTACAGATGCCCCTCCCCCCGGCCCCTTTGCTCCCCTCCGTTTAACCCCTGCCCCATCCCAAACCTTCCCAACATATTCTCTATGTCCATGGATTATGCATATATGCACATATGTTCTGTGGTTAATCTCTTCCCATCCCCCTGGCTCCAGCTCTTCCTTCTGAGATCTGTCAGTTCCATGAATCCATGCCTCTGGACCTGTTTGTTCATCAGTTTATTTTGTTCACTAGATTCCACATGTGAGATCATGTGATATTTGTCTTTCTCTAACTTCCTTAGCCAAGTCTTTTATTTTTTTTTATTTTATTTTTTTAAATAGTCTATCCACTGAGCCAAGCCGGTTCTGGCATTAGCCAAGTCTTTTAATTTGATTGTTCAATAAAGGCTTTAATAAAAATGCTCTAAATATGCTTTTTAAATCTTAATGCTCTCAGCATCTGTGAAGTTGAGAGGAATATATTTTCAAGAATGTGACATGCTTGCCCAGATGGTATGGCTCAGTGGTTGAGTGTCTACCTATCAATCAGGAGGTCATAGTTTGATTCTCAGTCAGGGCACATGCCCCTGTTGTGGGCCCAATCCCCAGTGGAGGGCATGCAGGAGGCAGCCAATCAATGATTCGTTATAATCATTGATGTTTCTATTTCTCTCTCCCCCCCCTTCCTCTTTGAAATCAATAAAAAATACTTTTAAAACATTACAAAAAGAGTGTGACATGCTTTTGGCATATAATTATTTTTATACTCAGATTTGGCTCATATGTCCTTTTAGGTGGTAAAGAGATCATTTGGTGAAATATTGACATTTCAAAAACTAAAAAAAATGCCGTGTTGCAGCAGCCTAACCCGTGTCTTTGGATCCTTTAGGAGTGAATGAAAAAGAGCATTTAAAGAGAAAGAGACAGTTAGAAGAGATATTTTGCATTTACTAGTATTCCCATGAAGAAGGAAGCCAGAGTTCTTGTACGGGTCTGATTATTTAATTTCAGTGAGCAGGAATCGGACCCACCAATGCAGTCTCTTCTTTGAACACTTATGACTTATTCTATTTCTTGTCTCTGTGGAACTTCCTGAGCAAAGACATTGTATATTTGACTCCTAAAGAAGATAATGTGATCCCAGAAATATGCTACTTGGCATCTGAAGAAAGCCCAGATTTAAAATATCAGCACAGTCACTTGCTAACATCTTCCAAGTGTCCAGCTGTTATCATTGCAATATGTTCATGTCTCAGTCTTGGGAAGTACAGTTTACAGGGATGTCACAATGGCAGAATAGTTGGTGAGAATATTTTTTCTGCATATTTGACTTATTAAAGAAAAACAGTTTTGGGGAAGTGATGGGGAGGGTGGAGAAACATATTTTCAGGGTGATGAAGCCACAGCAAATTTCCAGAGGAAGACAAGCTGTCACTTTCTTGACCTTTTGCGATTCCCTATGAAGTTTTGTTCTCCATTAGTTTGCTAATTCATAGGAATTAGATCTGATTTAAACATTGGGGTGGCATACCATAACTACTTTCTTTTATGGGAACTCTGTTAAAGGTGACCTTTAAACTTCCTGGTACTGAGTGTGATCTGAGATATTAACTTACTCTCATTTCCAGTTTTTTGATAGTCTTTACCTTAAAAAAAAAAAAAAGACAAAACCAAACAAAAACACCCTCAACTCAGTTGGATTAAGTGACGGCTGATTTGTGCCTCCTTTGTATAATATTTCCTCTTAGTACTTACTGGGATATTCAGAAAACCTTAAAATCCTCACAAGGTCACGTTTATGTCAGCAGAGAGATATTTTTTATTTCCTGGGTCTATTTTTAAAAATTTTATCAAATTAAAAAATACATGTATCAGAAAAGTACACATAGCATCAGTATAAAGTTAATTAAATTTCCAAATATTGAACACACTGATGTAACCAGCACTTAGATCAAGAAACCAAACCCTCACCCCCTCAGGCTCTGTTCTAGTCCCTAAGTCTTCTCCCCACCAACAGTAGCCATGATGTTGACTTCTAATAGCACAGACAACTTTTGCCTGTTTTTATACTTTCAACTCATATTAAAGACATTCTTCATTATGTACTTTTTGTGTTTGACTTCTTTCATTCTACATTATGCTGGTAAGAATCATTATATTGCATATAATTGCTAATCATTCTCATTTTGAGTAATGTGCTAATATACATTACTTACCAATTTTAGTGTTGATGGAATGTGGGTATTTCTGTTCTTCTAGCCATTATGAATAGTTTGGCTATGAACAATCTATTTAATAGGATGTGTTTGGTGAATGGATGGATGCATTTGAGTTGGATATATACTTAGGAGTGGAATTGCTAGGTCATAAGATATTCATAAGTTCAGCTTTAGTATATGCTGCCAAATAGTTTTCTGAAGTCATTGTACCAATGTGCTGTCTCATCCTTGGTTCTTTTGATTGGTAGTCAAGAGGTTCAAAGGAGAAGGATGGTTGAACAAGGAGTCCTAATATTAAAACCAGATTATGACAAAGAGTAGAAACCTGAAAAATCCATTTTTCATTCCCGAGGCTCAGATCTTTTCTTAACTCTTATATAACAAAATCCTAAATTCCTGTGCCTCTCTTGCTCAACAGAAGGTGACACTTGGATGATGTTGCTCTGAGCTTTCCTTATCAGACATGAGCTGGTCTTTTTTTTTTTATGATTCAAGGATTTATTCAGTCATACATGCAGAACATACTGCTAATTGTGTAGCAAAAGATCAGTAAAACTTATATAATGTAATCTTTTAAAAAAATATAATCTTTTAAACTGCATTAGCCTAAGGCTCTTCCCTTGGTATTGCTCAAACATAGGTCTACTGTCTTTGGCAAACATAGACTGTCCAGATATGAGATGGCTTAAAATAATATTTAAACTATATATACTAATGAAATTTTTTTTAAAAAAGTCTATAAGGAAGATTATACCTCTCTGACTAGTGTAAAGAAAATGTTAAGCAAGTGAAATCCATTTTTTTTCTTGGTCTTTCTCCAATTTGCTACCAGCTTCCACTATACTTTAAAAAAGACCAATTTTAACAGC
The DNA here is from genome assembly GCF_000327345.1 of Myotis davidii. Taxonomy (NCBI): domain Eukaryota; kingdom Metazoa; phylum Chordata; class Mammalia; order Chiroptera; family Vespertilionidae; genus Myotis; species Myotis davidii. The sequence goes on along the minus strand of NW_006298965.1, from coordinate 272,920 downwards.
TTTAGTATATGCTGCCAAATAGTTTTCTGAAGTCATTGTACCAATGTGCTGTCTCATCCTTGGTTCTTTTGATTGGTAGTCAAGAGGTTCAAAGGAGAAGGATGGTTGAACAAGGAGTCCTAATATTAAAACCAGATTATGACAAAGAGTAGAAACCTGAAAAATCCATTTTTTATTCCCGAGGCTCAGATCTTTTCTTAACTCTTATATAACAAAATCCTAAATTCCTGTGCCTCTCTTGCTCAACAGAAGGTGACACTTGGATGATGTTGCTCTGAGCTTTCCTTATCAGACATGAGCTGGTCTTTTTTTTTTATGATTCAAGGATTTATTCAGTCATACATGCAGAACATACTGCTAATTGTGTAGCAAAAGATCAGTAAAACTTATATAATGTAATCTTTTAAAAAAATATAATCTTTTAAACTGCATTAGCCTAAGGCTCTTCCCTTGGTATTGCTCAAACATAGGTCTACTGTCTTTGGCAAACATAGACTGTCCAGATATGAGATGGCTTAAAATAATATTTAAACTATATATACTAATGAAATTTTTTTTAAAAAAGTCTATAAGGAAGATTATACCTCTCTGACTAGTGTAAAGAAAATGTTAAGCAAGTGAAATCCATTTTTTTTCTTGGTCTTTCTCCAATTTGCTACCAGCTTCCACTATACTTTAAAAAAGACCAAGTGTAATGAGTGAATGACAGACATCCCTTACTTCAGGAAAAAAATGCTTTTCAGTGAGGGAAACTAGATAGCACCTTTGAAAACATCTTGACATATGCCTGAAAATGCCTTTATAGATACTAGAATGCACTTGAGTACTTCTTCACAGCAAGAATGTCTTTTGTAAGGAAAGATACCCATCCAATTATCTTTGAACAGATTTCTTAGAGAAACCCGAGCACTAAAAATTACTCAAGCAAATATTTCTAAATTCTTAGGATATAAGTATTATTGTTATTAATGAACAATTTAGTGTTTTTTTATAGCCTGCATATTAGTTTCAGATAAAATACTGTAGTAAAATAGAGTAGGTAAATATTTTAGGTAAAATAGAGTAGGCCTATGTGCTCTATATGCATAAGTCTCTTAGGTAATCTACAATTATGATGAGACAGTGCAAGGACTTGGGCCTGAGAATAGAAAAATGCCAGGTGGCCTGGAAGCCAAGTTAAGACCAGGTGGCCAGAAGGAACAACATATAAGCTGACTGCAAGGATGTTACCACCCCTCCACTCCCTACTCAAAAACACAGAGATAGCTGATGTTGAAACTACTAACCCACATGCGCACTTGATCAAGGTTTGACCGCTATATAATCTTCCTGAGGTGGTGGTAGT
>NW_006298965.1:261563-271505 GCF_000327345.1 Myotis davidii | reverse complement strand
AAATACCAGGCACACAATTGGAAATCAGCTGACCCTGAAATAGAAAATTCCCAAGCCCACCTTTTAAAAAAGACAGCCTTTTCATACAAGCCCCCCCGCCCCGTCCCCAGCTTATAAAAGCAGCCAAGCAGAGTCAGCCCCCCACTCATCACACACTTCCTCTCTGCTGCCTCCCTTGTGCTCCAGCATAAGCCTAATACAGTTTCTCAAAAAATTTCTCTGGCGGGGCTCCTGACTTCTATCTTGGGGAACCCAAGGACCCCAGATGCCAGTAACAACAATATTTGATCATATTTCTTATTTGATTTGAAGGATAATTTTATTATATCCAGGAGTCCTCGGGTATACATCTTGTTTTATTTTCTAACCAGTTCCTGTGGGCATGTCTGTATTTTCTTTTGTACAAGTTTCTTGGTTCAGAATACAATATGTAATTAAACATGGCTTCTTTGGGAAAATAAATCATATGGATTCCAGAAATGTATTATTAATATAAATGGTCTTTCTATTTCTTTCTCTCTCTGTTGTATGATATGACTGTGTATACACACATATCAAGTCTTATGGTGTGAAGAAGCAAAAGTTTATTTTTGCAAAAGCAATGCACTCTATTGTAGATCAGAAGACCCTGAGTGCTCAACTCAGATGTTTGGATTTTGTGCAACTTTTCACAGAAGACTGAGATCAGAGGTGCATTAGGAAGATGATTCCTGGAAACAGAAAGAAGATATGGAAGCCTAACTGGTTCATGTGACAGAGCTCCTGAAATTCATGATTGTTTTTGCAGAATGTTGTGAACCTTTGCTATAGTAAGCTTAAAACAACTAAGAATGTAATGTTGTGCCATAAATCACATCTCATAGGAAATTCTAGTGTGGGCAAGCTGCAGATGTGCCAGACTTAAAAAAAACACACACACTAGAGGCCCGATGCATGAAATTTGTGCAAGAGTAGCCTTTGCAGCCCCGGCTGCCTCAGCCCTCCCTCCCTAGCTTCATCCGGAAGGTCGTCCGGACTTCTGGATGTTGTTCTTCTGTTCAGCCATTCAGTCGATTTGCATATTATGTTTTTATTATTATAGATGTATGGGTCAAACACGTTCTTACTGAGAAAAACCAATCTGTGAAATCTTAAAACCACCAAGATTTGATTTAAAAGAAATCACAGGCCACCTCTTGGAGCCACAGTGTTTTACAGGAGTAAACCTTGAGAACTGTTTATTCTACTTTTTCTCTTGGCAATGAAGACTTAAATAGAAAGGAAGCAACAAGAGCAGGAAAATCAGGAATAGTGTGATGGAGTTGGCACATGATTGGTGGTGGATGGTGAGGGGGAGAGAATTACTGAAATATTAAGAACTCTCTGTTGTGTGGAAATCTTTTTAAAAATATGTTTTTATTGATTTTAGATAGAGAGATAGAAATAACAATTGGCTGCCCCCTGCATGGCCCCCACCAGGGATTAAATCTGCAACTCCACAACCCGGACATGTGCCCTGACCGGGAATCAACCCGGTGACCTCTTGGTTCTTGGGTCAACTCTCAACCACGGAGCCACACAGGTGGCGCTGGAAAGCCTTTTTAATGAAACCAAAGCTTCCGTTTTGATTTAGACTTGATAGGACTTGCATGCTTGATAATCTTCCTTTTCACATTTCTTTCTTTAAAAAGCAATTGCATGCTCATCGGCAAAAACAGATAGAGAAAAGCACTCTTAGAAATTCTATTTCTCTCTCTCTTTTTAAAATTCTTTATTGTTGAAAGTTTTATATATTTCTCCTTTGCCCCCCCCCCACCCCCCATTGACCTCTCCCCATTTATCTCTTCATAGCTGTGCTGGGACTGCTACTGATCAGAAGCTTGGAAGCATGTGAGGTAGGCTTTCAGAAAAACCAGCCTCCTCTCTTAAGACAAAATGTTCTGTGAAGTGTATACTCTACACTCCTGCATGACATTAATAAATAGCTTCTTAATTATGCTCATGCACCTCTATTCTGGTGAGGCGACCAGTGATATACAGCAGAGCTGGAAAATCCCAGTGATTTATGGGTAATGGCATCGGAGATAGGCTACATTGAGTGATGAGGTATTTAAAGAATGATACAGCCTAATTTTTGTTAAGATGCTGCCCAGATAAATGACTTACTTGGATAAATACGTCTGCGTTGGCCTTAATGATAATTGTGCACAAAACAAATTAAAAAAGAATCCCAACAGAAAGCTCTCGGCACAACCTTGGCCAGCTTGCTGGAACCGAAAGCCGGCTGAAAGAGAATGTGAGGTAAACTGCTGTGGTATTTGTGAACCTGAAGACGGGACAGTGTGAGCTTTGGCTCAGCACCTGAAGCTGTAGTGATGTGTGGCCGCTATATATATGAAAAGGAAAGAAGTGGTGTGTGTTGATAAGTGAGCAAAGAGGGAGACTTAGGTTTCAGTTCCACAAAGGACTGGTGGTCACCTAAGGTCAGTCCTTGGTTTTACTTTCCTCCAAATGTCACCGTGCCATGATTCAAAGTTATTATGGCAGAGACTTTAATACAAGTATTAAAGCTTATCTCTTGGCCTTTACACTCTTATGGTTATAAATAGGATGCTAGTTATGAAAATGCATTGAAAACAAGAATGCTGTATAAAAGAGTTCTATTAATATTGTCATCTCTTGAAACATTGAGTACAGCAAGAATTGGTTTTAACCCACCTCAGAAAGCAGTAGGTTGTGAGAAAGGAAACTGTCATCTGAGATATTAGGAGAGAAGGGGCTGAACTATGCAAATATGATGAATTGGGGCCAGTTTGTTTTATTGTAAGACTTGCTCTGCCACTGGGAACTAGATTAAACACAGCCCCAAATGAGTACTGTGGCAGTGAAAGTAGGTGAAATACATGGACTCCTGATCACTTTCAGAAAAGTGAATTTAAAATCATCTACATGGGATGCTGTAGTGGCGAGTCAGGATGCTGCCTCATAATACATAACCCTGAGGAAACCACACGTAGGATTAAACTTGACCTATATAGACTTCACAAAAGGGAGCGAGGCAATAGTTGTAAGACACAGAGTAGAGATTTGAGGCAAGGTTAAAGGGCTCTTTATTGTATATATTGAAATATATATATATATATACATATATATATTCACACTTTTAACCATATATGTATATGTGTGTACTATATGTATATCACACACATAAATACATGTGTATGTGTTTATGTATGTGTACACATGAAAAATATACAAAAGATTTATACATATGGAAGTATGTATGTGTATGTATGTGTGCATACATGTTTACATAGTATAATAAAGATGGCACAATGGCAATATTTAAAGCAAAATGGAAAAATTGACAAAATCCCTTAGGAGTGATTTTTGGGGGACCAGTGGGATTTTTAGGATAGCCACATAAACCTTTATTTTCCTTGAAAACAGAGGAAACTGAGGCAAACCTCTTAAAGAGATTTCTCCACTGTGAAATAGTGGCAAGCAGGAGTGTCTTAGAGGAGAAGGCTTAGTGCAATTTTAACCTCGCATTGAAGTTGTATTTTAGAATAATTTTTTGAAAGAATGCATCCAAGCATGTGAAACTGGGGGCTAATTACTTTATCATTAGTATCCAGTAACAGCCATTATCATTCTTCATACAATACTATGGAATAAGTATGATAAGGAGATTTAATTATGTGGATGAGTGAAATCATAAAGGGCAATTGCTGGTTAGTTGCTTTCCTTAGCGATGCTATTAGGGGTGGCAGTTGAATCATCCTCAAGAAATATGCTGTTGGGCTCCTCTCTTTGGAATTATTCTGGGGAAACAAGGAGGGAGCATGAAGACCTGCCTGCACAGATTTTGCAGAATTCCTTATTCTCTGTAATGTGCCACTGCCTCTGGGAAGCCTTCCCTGACTTCACCGGAAGACCTCGTCTATGAGCCTCACACACTTTGCAGATATCTGTTATGCTTCTCAGCACATGGCATTTTAATTATCATTCCATGTGCCTGTTTCTCCATTTAGACTGGGAGCTCTCTGGAGACATGACTGTTTTATTCCTGCCAATGCCTAGCTCAGGGTGGGCACAGACGAGGGTCTTGATACAGGTTTGTGGAATAAGTTGAAAGCCTCTTCTCATAGAGCCAAAGGCAGAGCTTGGGAAAGTGGGCCTGAGGTGAAGTTCTCCGTTTTTCCTCTCAAGGGCATCTGAAACAATGCCATTATCTTAAAAAAAAAAAAAAAAAGATTTGCCTAAAGAGATTCAGTCTGTTGACAAACTCTTCCACTTCCTTATTTTCTCCAAATTAAAAAAACTTCCATTTCCTCCTCTTCACATTTCATCTCACTGGAAAGTATCACGTGAAGGGCGTGCTGGACTGTTTAGAACAGCAGAGCCGTCTGTGATTCAAGGTTTAACATGGAACAGATCAGTTGTCTTCCGAGGCTGATTGACATGATCAGAAATCTCTGAGATTTATTTTGAATATCAGGATTTATGTCAAAATTTTTCTAGTCACATTTGGCTTACAGACTTGCACTGGCATTTCATGTCATTTTTATCTCCAGTTCCTCCAAATATATGAAATGTTCATAATTTATAGTTAACAAGTCTTATGAGATGCTATGACAATCTGGATAAAAACCACTGCATTGGAAAACAGATAAGTTGGCATCAAAGTGTGTCTTAAGAAGACCCTTCTCTTGGATTTTCATTGTCTCTATATCTATTTTATTTATGTGCTTTAAGATGGTCCTAGGAAGAACATAACCTGAGTTATCAATACGATAATTAATGTTAGCTATTATTTTATTAGACTTGGGCCCTTTCCAACCCTATAGCACAGACTTTCTTTTCATAATTTCATAGATAAGGAAACCAATACAATTTAAGCAATTTTCCAAAAGGCTCGCTGCTGGCCAGCTGAGTGAACGACCCCTACTCTTTCCACTATACAACGTTACTGAACTCAGTCCTGAGTCATCCTAAACTCCCAGCTTACAACTTGGTGTCATGCAGTCTGGGACTTTGGCTAATTCAAATGGTGATGGGAATGGCAGTCATGGGCAGATAGTATTGTTTCCACTTAAGCTGATTATCCCTTTAATTTCATATTTAATTTCATGTGTTTTTTTCCTCTTTAGTACATTCCGACTGCAGATCTGGAAAGCTCTTTCTCAGTAGACCAGCTTGCCAGATTTTATGCCCTAAAGCAGTTTTAGAATTAGTTTGCAATATATGTGTACTTGTAGACACCATCATTTAACCCAGACATGTGACCCTCTGTGCTCTATTTTAAAAGAGATAGCATATCACAAAGATGATTTGATGGTGGAGAGGTCATGGAGCTATTGTTCCTAAGTGCTTTGATCTTGGAGTTGAGCAGCGTTTGACTTTCAAATCAGAGCTCTTGTAGTCTTTTCAGGACAGTCTTAGTGGGGCGTGGAGTAGGGGGCAGGGACTCTGGCTATTGAGTGTGCTACAAGTGAGAGCTGAGAAGGGCTGATGGACAGTTAATAAAAGTAAACATTATCTATGAAACTTTTAAGACCTAAGGCTTCTTAGTTTTTTGTAGTTTCCAACTGCAAAAATGAAGCTGTTCTCTGCTCCTTGTCTGCTTGCCTCCCCTCTTATCTTTGCGAAATCCCAGCTGGTGATAGCAGGCAGTAGCATTTGTTTTTTGACATCAGAGGTGGTGCCTTTCTAACCAGGAGAGGACCTGTTGACCTGGAGAAAAACCCATGGGGGCACTCAAATGCCAAAGCCAATATAATCATCTTCTCTCTTCAGCTTTGATTCTAGTTTGCAAGACACACAAAGTCACCGTTGAGTTTCATGGTAGAATCTCTATGACCTGCTTGGCTTCAGAAGGGGCTGAACTTGTGGCAGACTCGGTCAGTTGCTTACCTTCCATGCCAATGCCCCCAGCCTGGTGTAAAGTGTTTATGAGAGTCTGGGGTAAAGTGATTTGGTGTAAAGTGATTATGACAGTCATTTTTTTTTTAAATCCTCACCTGAGAATATTTTCCCATTGATTTTTAGAGAGAGTGGAAGACAGGGAAAGACAGACAGAAATATTGATGTGAGAGAAACACATGGATTCCGGGCCAGGGAAGAGGCTGCAACCGAGGTATGTGCCCTTGATCAGAATCGAACCTGGGACCTTTTGTTTTATTTTGTGTGTGTTTGTTTGTTTTTTTAAAATATATTTTATTGATTTTTTTTATAGAGATGAAGGGAGAAGGATAGAGAGTTAGAAACATCGATGAGAGAGAAACATTGATCGGCTGCCTCCTGCACATTCCCTACTGGGTATGTGCCCACAACCAAGGTACATGCCCTTGACCAGAATCGAACCCTGGGATCCTTGAATCCACAGGCCGACGCTCTATCCACTGAGCCAAACTGATTAGGGCCTTGGGACCTTTTGATCCACAGGCTGACACTCCATCCACTGAGCCAAATTGGCTAGGGCGATTATGACAGTCTTGTTGCTCCTCGATGGTGACTTGTCTGGATGTACATGTGATCTTGTTTTAGAAAATAATCAAATGAATACCGAGTATGGGTGAGCAGAAAATGAGCCTGAATCCTTGATAACATCATTGAGCCCCTGATTCCATCTTGAGATGGTTTCTCCCTGGTCTTCTTGTTAAGTAATGTCCTTGTGGTTTAAGCCCCCAGTCAAGTTTACTGTTATGTGTGGTTAAAACTGTTTCTATTTGATAGGATAGTCTAAAAGGGATTGTATATTACAGCTCACTTTTCATAACTTTCAATTTCAAACTCAAGAACTCTTACACTGTAATTAAAGGGACAATTTATTCACATAGCAAATGGTATAATCGATAACAAAATCAATAGAGAATACACATGAATATTATGTTAAGGAACTGTACAAGAAATTAATTTAGCAAATACATAATGCATAAATGTGCCTTATTTAGTTCAATGCCAATTATCTGTAATCCATAATATCATCCTCCTATATCACATTAGTATCAGTATTTGGAACAAATTTTGATATGCTGACATTTGTAGGTCAGTTGAACTATTGATGCTTGCATAATGCAAGAACATATTTCAATATATTCAAAATAATATAGCACTGGTAGAGGCAAATGTGAGGGTGAATTCTGGAAAATCAGGCCTTAATGTAACAGATTATTTATAGTTCTCAAGATATCTGTGGTCAAATGGGTTGGTAACAAAGGGTATCTGTCCTTTCTCTGTCCAACTTTGCTCTCTGGTGAAGACTAAAGGGACCAAGAAAATAGTCAGAGGCCCTAGGATGATGAGCAGGAGGAAAAACCGTGGGCGGCTGGAATTTACCATTAACTGGAGACTGGTATCTAAGCATTGAACCTCCATGATATGTATGTTTTCTCAAGGACAGGCTGCAGGGCGCTCAGGAATGCAATGCCTGGCATCGCACAGTAAATAGACAGGCTAGCTCCCCAGTGCTCAAGTGCTGAAACAACAGTTGCCCGGGGGCCAGCACATTCTCATCCCTCGAGCAAGCCAGCCCATATTTAAGGGATTATCAGGGGGAAGGACATTATTTTCACAGTGACTCAAAGCCAGCTGTGAGGCCTTCAGTAGTTTATACTTCTTCTGCTCCCCTCTCCACCTTGGCATGCCTACAAGTGGGTGAAGTGCTTTTCCTGAAACGGCAATCACTATTAAACCCATTAGCTGGAAACCAAAATGTTTCCCTAATTGTTTAAAGTCTCATTGCGAAAAGGAAGTTTCTATTGATTGGAATATGAAAGGAAACAATCCCAAGTTCATCATTGTTTTCCTTCTTATAAACATAGTCAGATGAGACGGACATTCAGAGTCACCAGATTTGCTTCTCTAAAGACTTTCACCACTGGACGTTTCTGGACTGCATTTCTTTGTGCTAAAGCATTCTGCTTTTTTTTTTTTTAATGTTTTTGTATTTATGACTATTTTCTCTCAACATTTTTCTAGGGTCTCTCTTATGGGCTCTGGATATTTTCCTTGTCTTCAACATTTTTATTAATTTTCAATTATTTTTAACAGCAGATCTTTGAAAAGTTCCTCTGTCTTTTAAAAGTTAGTTGGCTGAGGCTGACATATTTCAGAAGGAAGGGGTGGGGGCAGGAAGAGATTAACCACAGAACTTATATGCTTATATGCGTAACCCATGGACACAGGCAATAGTGCCATGATGGCCTGGAGAGTGGATGGGAGCAGGGAGAAAGGGTTAATGGGGGCGGAGGGAGAAAGAAGGGGACATCTGTAATACTTTCAACCATAAAGATAAATTTAAAAAATAAACCAAATATCTAATAAAATTTCTGAGACATTAAAAATTAAGTTAGTTGGCTGGGCCTCACTCTGGGAATACGGTACTTTTCCTTTCACTCCAATAGCCATTGCGGCTACTCTCAAGCTCTCACTTTTAGCCGTTGCCCAATATTTGGAATCCTGATGACACATTTCTTGGGCATGGCCTTTAGCTATGTATCCCCAGTTCCTTGAACAGTGTCTGACACCTGGTGAGTATCACTTAATATTTCTTGAATGAATGAATTCAGGTAACTTATCAGAAACTCAAATCTTGATCAAATAAATCGAACCAATCAAAAGCCAGTCACACCCTAGCTGGTTTGGCTCAGTGGATAGAGCATTGACCTGAGAACTGAAGGGTCCTGGGTTAAACTCTGGTCAAGGGCACATGCCGGGTTGCATGCTCCAGCCCCAGTGTGAGGCATGCAGGAAGCAGCCAATCAATGATTCTCTCTCATAATTGATGTTTCTATCTCTCTCCTTCTCCCTTCCTCTCTGAAATCAATTAAAAAAACTATATTAAAAAAAAAGCCAGTCACAATGGACTCTGCTATGGGTAGACAGTATCTTATTTGGTTCAGGCTCAGCTTCCTTGATAAATATTTGCTTCTCCCTTCATTGAATCAAGAGTGTGGGACAATTTCTGGGCAAAGAGAAAAAATATGGTTTTCACTTAAGTTTTTTTATAATTATAAATCCTAACAAATATAACATTACCAATTAATATGTTTTATAATTTTGATATTTCTAAAAGGGAGCTATAGACAAATATTACTAAGCCTTTTGTTTTATAGAGTGTGGCTACATTATTCACATTAAAGGAAATTGCTTATAGAAAAGTTAAATTAGGAGATTGCTGGTCCAGAGCATTTCACAGGGGTAATGAAGGTAATGGAATGGCTAAAGACTGGATTTGATCAGGTTGCAGTAGTGCACTTGGCAGGTCGTATTTAATTTGTCCTTAGCTCATTAATTATACATCTTACTGCATTGAAAGAAATTACTGTATTTGATCATATAAAATTGAATTCACTTGATGATCATGATAAAGCATAGACTATAGAATACCAGGTTTGTACTGCTTTTCTGTGGCGTGACATTCACCACAGATATTGTCAGTTTCCCAAGTGCTTTAAATTATATGGTGGAGTTACTGCCAAAATACTTAAAAGGAGAATAAATTGAGACCAATTTACTGATTCCAGTTTGGTCGTAATTTCATGGGAATAAGAATAGTCTATTACCCAGGTTCTAAAAATAAAAATCCAAAAGCTTAAAAAAATTTAAATTACAGTTGACATACAATATTATTTTGGTTTCAAGTGTACAACATAGTGATTAGACATTTACATAACTGATGAAGTTGTCACCCTGATTAGACTAGTACCCATCCGATGTCACACTTAACTATTACAATATTATTGCCTATATACCTTATGAAAATCCAAAGTATTTCAGTGTGATCTTTATGTTTTATAGAGTGCTTAGTGTTGAACTCAGATACCCTGGGCTCCTGTGATTGTATTTGAGCTTTGTACACTGGATAATTCTGTAGCATAATGTCTAGAGAGTCAAATTAGCTATCTTTTTGGCTCTTTCCTAGTAACAATTCCTAGAAACTAGTAATGGAAAAATTAA
>NW_006298965.1:256614-260641 GCF_000327345.1 Myotis davidii | reverse complement strand
CAACAAGGAAATGACTCAAGAATATGTTTATTCACAAGCTGATTTTAAATTTATTGAGATAATGTCAGTGTCTCCTCTTCAGAGGCATCACTGATAGCAATTCCTGAATGTCCTCAAGAGACTTTTCACATCTATATGGGCATACTCTTACGTAGAGTTTTTTCTATTCAACGACAGTAGCATATTAGACACGCTGCACCTTTGCACCACACATACTGCATCTCTGCACCGATTTCTATATTAAATATCAGAAAAAATTTCATGGTAGTGGGAAATAAGCAAAACAGAATGTTAATGGAATTGGAGGGAAGGGAAGTAGGCATGATTTCCTACATTTCCTATACATAGTCTTATGTGGTCCTACAAAACAGGTGCTCAAAATGTTTATTTAATGAGTGAATGAGTGCATTTTGAATGGCTCGGTATCTAAACTAAGATCCCATTTTGAGGCTGTGAGTTTCATGTAGAAATTCTCGGGAAGAGAGCATAATTACCTGGGATCTGACTGAAACTTGGCTCTTAGATCTTAGAGTTCTGATCTAAGTTGAAACCTGGGTGGGAATGGTAGGTGGTGAAGACAAAACCAACCTGACATTTCAACATTACAAGTGTGTCTCTGAGAACAGGAGACTTGACTACACCTTTAGCAGAAGGAGTTCTTTTGTTGGGGGAACCGCAGGAATGGGGTAGTTGGTTTTATGATTGAACAGGTCAGCCCATAATTACAAAAGTACATGTTTGAGAGCTGTAGCTCTTGGGAACTCAACTGCTCTATATGACAGTGTTGAAGGGCATGTATGCTCTAGACCAGTGATGGCGAACCTATGACATGCGTGTCAGAGGTGACACATGAACTCATTTTTTTGGTTGATTTTTCTTTGTTAAATGACATTTAAATATATAAAATAAATATCAAAAATATAAGTCTTTGTTTTACTATGGTTGCAAATATCAAAAAATTTCTATATGTGACACAGCCCCAGAGTTAAGTTAGGGTTTTTCAAAATGCTGACACGCCGAGCTCAAAAGGTTCGCCATCACTGCTCTAGACAGAGCTGCACTTCTGTAGACACCATACCCTTCCGATAATTTCTTTTCCAACATGGGAAATCGTTACTACCGATATAGAAACAGTTGCTTATTCTTATTGAAATATTTTGTGTATCTTCATTTTCTCCAAGTAAGGCTAAGTGCTAATAGGTGATAGTGAGATTAAATACCATAGGTGACCAACTGCTGAGCTTTGGAAAGTTTGGGCAGGAAGCCATTCTTTCCATCTCCAGTGTCTTGGGTTGGCTTAGAAGAGCGATGGGTTTTGTGGAACTTTGGATGTAGCAACACTGCTTCAAGTTTCGGGTGATGAGATCGGGGAGAGGGCTTTTCATCCCCCCATTTGGCACAGAGCCCAGCAGCTTTCTGTCATCAGAGGATGGGAGACAGCATCTTTGGCATGAACACTCGAGCTCTCACAATGAACATCCTCTGCAGTGGCAGATGGGATCTCTTCAAGAAGCTCTGTAGGCATGGTCACACATGCATACTCACACATACCATCATATCCTTATGTATATTCTCTCTCTTTTATACAAACTGAGGTGTCTTAGCCATATCATTTTGTGCCCTTATACATGGTTTTATAAATTAAAAGATAAAATTGTCACTAAAATAAGAAGGTCTTAAGAGTTGACCATGATAACAATGTCAAGAATTAACATTCATTGAGCAATTACTATGCCAGGTACTATGCTTTATGTATATTTGCTAATTACTCTTGACAATTGCCCAACAGAGGCTCATAGGTACTTCACAGAGTAAGGAGCTTCTTGTCCATAGATGTTTACAAGTAGAGGTAGCGACCATCTGCCCCAGATGTTGTAGAGAAGATGTCTACTTTGAGGGTTAGTTAGAAGAGGTGATTGCCAGATCCTTTCCAAGTGTAAATACTGGCAATTCCGCCACTGAAGATCAAGTGATGGGTTGAGTATTTGGAGTGTTCACTAATGTTTGTCAGGGATCACTTAAAACTTGAGCTTTTCTCTTGCTCCTGGGTTGTGGTTGGTGCAGATTAGAAGTGGTAAAGGGGTCACTGCATGCTGATCTTATTTTTTATTTTTAAAAATTTTAAATTGATTTTGTAGAGAGAGAGGAAGGGAGACGGAGAGAGAGATAGAAACACCCCTCAGCTGCCTCCTGCACACCCACTACTGAGTGTCAAGCCTGAAACCCGGGGATGTTGCCCTGACGAAGAATTGAACCAGCCACCTCTTGGTTCATGGGATGGTGCTCAACCAACTGAGCCACACCAGCTGGGCCATGCTGCTCTTGTTGAATTGAATCAAGCTCAGAGTGACCTACTGTGTCTTTTAGACGCAGTGTTTGGCCATGATTAAACCCAGTTATTGAGCAAATTGGAGGCCTGTAAAGGAGAAGCTCTGTCTTTTTAAAAAAAATTTTTTAAGAACTCTGAAACTTCTTCAAGTTAAAAATTGGCATCCAAAATTTTAACCTTTTCTTCAGTTTTTTTTCCCCTCTGAGCTACAATAATGACTTAAAAATGTAAATTTAGACCATCTAGATGTCTTTTAAATATCTTTGTAAGAGTTTATTTGAGCCAAACTGATGACATATGCCAGGGAGCAAAATCTGAAATGCTCCCCCAGATGTCTTGTAATACAGCTAGTATGGTAGTACTAAATGGATGCTTGCTGAAAAAATTTTATCAGAGGAGTAGTCTGTTAATTTCTTTATTAATTCATCAGTGATTTATTTGTCAGGAACCATTCAAAATGCTAGAAAAAGAATCATTAATCTTTTTACAAAAAATTCCATTTTATCTTTATTATGTTTCCCATGATAAAAGATTAAAAATAACAAATAGAACCATTAATCTTTACAAGGGGACTCAGATGACGAAACAACACGACTGAATGTGGTATCAATGCTATGATGAAGATTAGAGCCAAATGTGGCAACACAGTAGAGGAATGACTTTTAGAGATGGAAGTGTCACAGTGGCAGTCATGATTCACCTGGGTTTTGAAGGATGAATAGGATCTCACCAAGGAAAGAAGAGAGAAGAGGTATTCAGGGAGGTGATATGCTCTGTGGCTTGAAGCTAGGAGAGAATGGCACAGTGCACACCTTGGGGATATTCAAAGTGTTAGCAGTGGTGGTGGCAATGGTGGGATGTGTTTGTGCTAGAGTAGTATGGAATTGTGTGTGGCGGTAGAGTGGTGAGAGATGAATTGTGTAATCAAGACGCTGGAAATTGAGAGAGGACTCTCCATAGAAGCTAGGCTGAGAATTATTATTTTTAATAGACCTTCTGTCAGAATGTCTATCATCAACAAATCAACAAACGACAAGTGCTGGAGAGGATGTGGAGAAAAAGGAACACTTGTGCACTGCTGGTGGGAATGCATATTGGTGAAGCCACTATGGAAGACAGATTGGAGTTTCCTCCAAAAACTCAAAATGGAACTCCCATTTGACGCAGCAGCATCTCATGCAGAATATTTACCAATGCATATCTCTGCTCCAATAGACAATTTAAACACAGGTCTCCAAGGAATTCTCTGAAAATAATGATTATATTATCTGTGTTTATTAACATAATTTCTCCTTGTATGCATGCATATAAGCATAACCAATGGACATAAGACACTGGAGGGTAGGGGAGGCCGGGGAAATGGCAAGGGGAGAAAAAAAGAGAGACCTATATAATACTCTTTGTAATACTTTAAGCAATAAAAAAATAAAAAATAAAAAATTAGACCTTGACCCATAATTTTAAATGATGGACCACGGTTATTGATTTTAGGGACCCGTAGGGGTAAGGAATCGGACTTCCAGGCCAGCAACAGTTAGATAGAAAATTGACTTTTTTTGTCTGAACAAACGTAGTCATGCTGACATCTGGAACCACAAGCAGTTGCTGCAGCTAAAACTGAGTGTCAGTCTTCACACAAGGCAACAAAGAGGATATTGTTTCTTTGTCAGCCACATCCGCACACACAAGATAGTGATC
>NW_006298965.1:243104-256567 GCF_000327345.1 Myotis davidii | reverse complement strand
CTGCTGAGGCCTCAGGGGCGCTCCTTTGGTGAGCCCCAACTGCAGGCTCTGTGACTTCTCCCCATAGGGACTCAGCCAAGCCATGTCTGTCTGTGAGAGGCCCAAGCACTTCCTTCCTACCCAAGATCATGAGAACCTTTAGGGCAAGGATCACACCCTAGATTCTCTCTAGGATTCTCTGTAGGTTTGCCTTAAATGCTGGCTGAGTGGATTCCAATTATGAGCCATCTGGAGGACCTGTGGATAGTGTAACCTTGGGTTTCACCATCAACTACATTCACCCTCCTTGTCCAGGTTGACATTGATGGGCCCTAGCATTGCTTCTGTGAATGATTAGGAGAAACATTCAAGTGGAGACTAATATCCTCAGTTCCCTTGTTTCAAACCTCAGAACAGCAATCATTTGATTAATAAAACCAGTGGTTTAATTAAATTGCCAGAGTTTCCTTGGGTGGGCTCATCTCTCTTGCAGACATTTGTAGAGCCCTACTGGGCTCTCTGCTCTTTAAACTGAAGAGCACCCCTCACTGCACACTTCTCCAGCACAATCTCCAACCTATATCCACACCTAACTTTAGCTATATCTTTGTTCATTCCTTGAAGGTCTTGGCCTCTGATGTTGGCTAATCACTAAACTCATCTGTGCCAGTGTGCTGGAGTCTAGAAATTCAACTTGAATTTTAATAGAGTCTTGGTGGAAACAGGGAATTTACTCAAAAGAGAGAGAGTATCCTGAGACTTTTGACCTTTTTCACATCAGGTCTCCTTTTGGGGTCTAGATTCTTAATTTTATTATCAGAGGTAGCTCAGAGTAACTGAATCTGTCTCTCTAAACATCTTCCATTTTACAGGCTCTTCAAGGGAGAAACAGCCAGATACTAGCAATTCTCTGAAAGCAGATAGAAATTGAGGGTAGTAAAATGATTCCTTCTCCTCCCACCACTAGCTGTGTGTTTTTTTTTTTTTAAATCTACAGCAGGACTAATTGTGAATGAAATAAAAGACATCAAAAGAATCTTCCTAATTAGCTTAAATACTGATCGTTACCATCAGAAAATGAGTCAGCTTAAAAACACACTTAATTGCACTCTTCCTGTGTTGTGAGAAGCCTGGAGATTGAAGAACTGTATAAGGAGAGAAGGAAAGGACAGGTCATGAGGAGATCGTGATAATGAGGAGATGATTTCGCCATCACTGATTTTGATGAATGACATTTGCTTGAGTGAATGCAAAGCCTTTGACACCCAGGAGGCTAGCAGTCTTTACCACACAGCCTATATATGAGTGGCAAGCACCATATGAATCCTCCTGTTGGCAAATGGGACACTGAGGAAATGGAAATTATAATAACTACTAGAGGCCCGGTGCATGATTCATGCACTGGGGTGGGGGGTCCCCTCAGCCCAGCCTGCCTGCTCTCACAGTCCGGGAGGCCTCATGGATGTCCTACTGACAGCTTAGGCTCGCTCAGGGAACAGGCCTAAGCTGCAGTCTGGCCTCCCTCTGCAGAAGGCGACCAGACTGACCAGGGGAAGGCGGCACCCCCATCACCCTGCTGCTGCTGCCACTGCTGGCTGCCACAGCCACTGAGGTGTTTTCATCAACATGGACTCCAGTTCCTTCACCATGAAAAAATGACAACTTTCTTTAGGCATTTTCAAGATGTGTCTTTCATAGGATAGGACATTTCTTTCTTTCTTTTTTTTATCCTCACCTGAGGATATTTTTTCTATTGATTTTTAGAGACTGTAGAAGAGAGGGATAGACAGAGAGAAAAATCAATGTGAGAGAGACACTTCAATTGGTTGCCTCCTGCATGAGCCCTGACCTGGGCCCCAACAAGGGAGAAGCCTGCAACCTAGGTACATGCCCTTGATCAGAATCAAACCCGGACCCTGTGGTCTGCAGGCTGAGGCATTATCCACTGAGTCAAACTGGACAGGGCAGGATATGACATTTCTTAGCCCTCCAGAAGCAGTCCTTCATTTTTTCCTACAGGAGTGAGGTGTAAAAACCCTAGGTCACCTTCTTGGATTCTTATTACCCAAGTTACCAAGAACACTGTGAATGGCATACCAGGAGCTTAGCCAATGAGCAGTCAGAAAAGGTGTTTCCTCTGCAACTCACGCACAGAGGCAGGACTGCTGGCAAGCCACAGCTGCCCCCCCCCCCCCCCCCCCCCCCCCCCATCTCCGGGTCTGCTTAAGCCTCCGCCGTGGCTTGGGCAGGGCCCCCCAGCTCTGCTCAAACCTCCGCTGTGGCTTGGGCAGGGTCTCAAAGCAAACATTCTGCTTGGCCACTCATGCTGCCTGCTCTCAGCAGCCGCCCCCAGCCCCTGGGACTGGGGGACTCCGGCGGGGCTGAGAGGACTGGGAGCCACCATCTTTGTGATGGAGTGATGGTTAATTTGCATATTAACATTTTATTAGATAGGATACCGTAAGTAAGCGAGTCATTGAACTTTAGGGCCAACTGTAGGCAAAACTGGGAGAGAGACCTTGGTGCCCTGTTTGTCTTGCTATGTTCTTTTCAGTCCTCCATGATGCTCCTTTCTGATTGCACAGTTCTCCTATCAAAACTTTTCTTTGGCCAAAGGTGTGTCATTAGGTATTCATATGTCTGTGTGAATGTTAATAGTTATCTTCCTTCTAGAGGGCACTTGACTACTAATTCTTTTTTTTTTAAAATATATTTTATTGATTTTTTACAGAGAGGAAGGGAGAGAGATAGAGAGTTAGAAACATCGATGAGAGAGAAACATCGATCAGCTGCCTCCTGCACATCTCCCACTGGGGATGTGCCCGCAACCCAGGTACATGCCCTTGACCGGAATCGAACCTGGGACCTTTCAGTCCGCAAGCCGACGCTCTATCCACTGAGCCAAACCGGTTTTGGCTGACTACTAATTCTTATCTCTAATTATGGTACAAACATTTTTGAAGGGGCTCTCCTAAACACTAAATGCCTAAAGGAATTATAGACATCAGTAATTAGCATAAATCTGATAGAGGAGGAAGTAAGAGGGGAACAAAATCTTTCCTGGTACTCCTGAAATCCCACAGGCGAAATAGCAGAGAACAACTGAATTTCTTGTGAAGATGCAATATGGAACACTGATTGATTTGGAAGTTAACCGAAAGCAATCTTTTAATGGAATATAGATTATAAAAGAAAATTACTTGAGAAAAATATGTTGCCCAGTTTGGGGATTATTGATTAGTAGAATGAATGTCGTAGTTCAATCTAAATACAGTAAAAACAGTTTGTATGTCATCACGTATTAAAATATTCCTAATTATGTGACATTAGGTAGGGGTTCTTAATCTCATTAGTGCCATAAACTTTTGGACATTGTTGTGAAGTCTATGGGTCTCTTCACAAAATAATATTTTTAACGCATAAAATCAAATGCTTAAAATTTCAATGAAAACCAATACTAATGAAAGACATTTATCAATATTTTCAGTTGTGATATATGTATGCTTTATTAACCTATTAAAAACAGAATCTAGAGCACAGACTTAATGACCACATAACTTCATAGTAGTGATGAACCCAAATAATATTCCAAGGTATTTGTGACAACTACACTGTGATATTAAAATATTTGAGATTTCTAATGGAGATGAAATGACAGGTACCTGAATTCCTGCCGCTACCAGTCAATATTTATGCTAGAAGGGAATGCTGTGTTTAATTAGAGGTTAGTGAAAGGCTGTAGTGGATTTCTGGCTTAATAGCCTGTCACTTTATTGAGTTGTATGAAGTTGCAGAGGGAACACAGCCTTTGAATCACAGCTTTGAGTTCAAGTCTCCCAGGAGACTACTTCCAGTGTGACTCAGCTCTTTTCCTTAACCTTTTAAAAATTTGTTTGCTTATTTCTAAACTAGGGAAAATATTGAACTCTTCATGAAGTTATTGAGCAGACTAAGTGATATAATTCATACTGAACATCTAGCCCAATGTCTGTCTTAAAGTCTAGACTTTTCCCTTTAATAGTCAAAGGGGAAAGGGGAGTAGATAACATGATTTAGAAAGTTTAGTCTTGTTCTAAGGTTGTAGTTCTACATAATTTGCTGCCTGAGGCAAGGTGGTGCTTTAGTTTCAAAAGAATTTGAGAAGGGAAATGCATTGGAAAATGTATTCTATTTTGTGCATATACAAACCAAGCCATGACTCTAGCTGTCTAAAACTTCAAGTCTGTACAATTCAAATTGGTTCCCAGGAATGAACTATCAAAAGGCAACTAAAATTCTATTGAAATCAGATAACATTTTAGAACTTGTAAGGCAAGCTTTTCTGGTTATGATGAAATTAAAATTGGAGTTCTCATTCCTCCAAGGAAGAACTGAGGGAAGGGTGACGTGCAGGGGAGCCCGTCTGAGCCGGGCTGACGAAGAGGACAAAACTCCTGAGCCTGATCCAGGGCCTCACACCCAGGGTCATGAGCAAAGCAGGTATGGGATACAATGGCCAATTTCAGATGCTTTGCTGAAATATCTAAAATAGTTAATGGAGAAGAAACTTCACATCTTTCATCAGTGAGAACTTTCTTGAATTTAGCTTCTTAAGCTGTCAAGAAGTTATGGGATTTTTGAAATTTTTATTATAAAATCTCCCAGATATCTGATCATGAATTTATGTGAAGTTCACATTTTAAAATCTTAACTATAAAAAAATAACATATAACTCATTGTTTAAGGCATAAATATTCCATTTAATAAAATTTGTTCAAACTTCTATTTTCAAATTTGGGAAGGTATGACCAAGGTCACTTAGGAAGTAGAGCCCAATGTATTTCCATTGACCTGGGATGTCCACATAGGAATTTATAGTCATGGGGAAGGCAATGGATCAAACCAGTCCCTTTCCCTTGACTTCTATAACATCCCATGCCAACATTGAGAAACTTGGCTCCCACCATCTACTCTCCATTTAGTTATTTCTCAGTGATAGTACTCATGTACAGAATAGTTATTCCTTACCCCTGTACTCCTATGGGAAATAACTGTCAATTGTAGTACAATGCTTATATGTAGTTCCTTTTGTCTTTAGTCTTATATTAATACTCCGCTATTTTTAAATTTACTTAGATCAGCACTTTTCTCCTCCTACTCCCCTTCAGTGAGGTTATTTTATGCCTCTGTAATACAGTTAGATTCTCTTGTCATAGTCTGATTCTTTACTAAGAACCCCAGTCTGCCTACATGCTTAAAACATTTGTATACATTAATGTTCACTCTTTGCTCTATAAAGTTCTATGGGTTTTGATAAATGCATAATGCCATGTGTCTACCTTGCCAGTATCATACAGAATAGTTTCACTGCCTGACCAATCTCAGGTACACCACCTGTTCAGTCCTCGTCTCTCCCTCTGAAAACCTGGCAACCAATGATCTTGTCACTGTTTACTATCCAGAATGTCATATAATTGAAATCATACTTTTAAAAATTAGGAAATAAAGATCCTAAACCCACACTTTCCTAAAAATGCCTCCAATCACAATTTTCTAAAGAGCATCTTGTAATTTATAAACATTTGATGTAAATTTTTTAAAAAAAATTCAAAGTACACTTTATTACAATTTTTAAAAATTTTTATGAGTCAAAAGAAATAACTAGAAGTATACTGCTATATTTTCTCTGAATTGGTAAGATACATACATAAATATGTATTTTTATCTTTCCTAGTTCAGCTTTTTTAACTCTTGTTTCCCCCCCAAAACAACTGAGATTTAGCTCGTGCTAAAGGGAACTTTAAAACTGCAAGTAGTAAAATTGATCTAGATCACGATGTCCAACTTATTAGGCCATCAAACACAACAGGAGATGTGATTTCTTGGCAGAGCACAAATGAGGCATAATTGTGCACTTGGAAGAGAGTGGACATCCTTATTGCTAAAAGCAACGGATGACCCTTCATATTCATCCTCTTTGATTTCCCGGCAGTGATTGAACAGATGAACAGTCCTCACTCCTGGAAACTTTGAGCTCTATTGGCTTCAAGTCCGTGCATTCTCCTGTATTCCCTCTGCCATCCTGCCACTCCTTTATAAGAGGATCTTAAGGTCCTTAAAGCTCAGTCCTAGGCACCTTTCTCTTTTGCTGCTATCCTCTCTAAGTGATATCTTTCATTCCCAATCCTATATAATAAAAGTGTAGTATGCAAATTGTCCCCTCCTCCAGGATTTTGTTCAGGAGTTCGACCAGAGGGAGGGGCTGGCTGGGGGAAAGGAGGGAGGCCCCAGCTGGCAGCTGGCAGCCACTAAGGACCCTACCAGTGCACAAATTTCATGCACTAGGCCTCTAGTCTTTAATAAGATCTAAGTGCTTGTTATGAGATTCCACCTTGACCTCTCTCTTGATCTTATTCTCTGCCTGTCTTAAAGCTTTAGATACAGAATTATTCTGAAAAGTAAAGTGACCCATTGCAAAGGGAAAGGACACATTTTAAGCTCTGTTTATTTATTTATTTTTTTGCAGTGGCCTTTCAAATGAATTCTTCTGCCTCAATTAACTTAGATATTTCCTTCAGGAAATACCTATGCAATTTTGAGTTTTCATCAGGAAGTTATATCCACTTATCATTGTTTTTAACTTCCTTTTTGAGCCATGAATTAGCTATAAACATGCTGAAAGGAATCATCTGCTGATATGCTTCTGGCCAAAAATATTTGTTTTGGCCGGTTCCAGGGACTATGTCAGTAATGTCTTTGGAAATACTGGCTACTTCCTCCCCTGGACAGGTGGCCACATCACTACTTATTAATTCACAGTGTGTAGGTAGCCTTTCACCAGCACAGTGTTTTCAGCAGTGGCTACACACTGTAATTACAGGGGGAGCTTTTTAAAAGTACAGATGTTTGGCTCCCTTAGAGATTCATATTTAACTGACCCTGAGTGGTGCCCAGGCAGAGGTACTTTCCCAAAGATCTTTGGGTGATAGTAACATGAAGCTAACTTTAAGAATCACTGACATCTGTAGTAGAGCAAATGATCTTTGCATCTATTGAGCATAGTATTCAATTTTCCTCATTACTCTCCACTGAGTGATCTTAGACATATTGTTGAAAGTTTCTGAGCCCAATTCCTCCTCTGTCATATAGGACAAATAGTGTCACACCAAAAAGCTTGTTTTGAAGGGTATGTAGTTGAGGCCAATATATCTACAACTTTATAGGAATTAATAGGGGTTTAACTCCAAGTACAATCCTTCTTTATGACTGAATCTCTTATTATTCCTTTCTGGTATCCTTTTTTTCCCCATTAGTGTCATTGTCTTTTGTTCTCCTAAAATGTAAATATACCCCCATACTAACACTTTATATCCTGTTGTTGGTGATGACAATAGCCATGAGAAAGCAATGGTTCAGAAGTGAAGAAATAGTATCTTGTGTCAGCTGTGTTTCCCTCATTTAGTTCTTACTCTCTTTCTATTGGGTACCCGATGACTAAAGTCAACTTTGAGTCACTTCCAGGTATTTCTTCTAGTTTTGGAGCTATATTAATATTTAAACCCCTTATCTTTAGAATCAATCCTTTGAAAATTCTTGGTTTTAATCTTCCAGGACCCTTTGCAGTCACAATATCAAAAAGAGTCCATTCATGTGGTCTAAGTGGGAGAACATGAGTTAAATAAGCACCTTTCTTCCTAAGCTGAGATAACTTCTATGAATGTTTTCAGATTCCTCTTTTTGGTTGAATCAAGGGCTAATGCTTATGAGGCAGATAACAATCTATTTTCTCAGCTATTTTGTGGCAGCTCATTAGATAGATAATTTTCCTAGGAGATTGTCTTGAGTTCATGAAAAAGTCACTGAGGAGCTAGTGATATCAAATGAATTATTTTGAAAATGCCACTTTAGCTTTGTTTTCAGCCCAATATCACTAAAACAATACTTTTTATTGAAATTTTAATTGAAAGCACTTCTAGGCTGTAATCAGTGTAGGTATAATGCCATGTTATTACATAAAAACTGAAAAACTAGATGTAAAGTTCAAGTTAATGGGGGAAGGAAGATATAATCGATATTTTGTTCACATACTGGCAATTTATTTTATTGTTATAAATAATGTACTGTTCAGAAGTATTCTAATCCATAAAGGGACATCTTGAATCCATTTGTGAAGTGTTCAATTCAAAAAAAAGCTTCAGCAGTAATATATACTCCCAAAGCAAATATCATTAAAAGAAAATCAATACCTCATCTTTGACATAGAGAATGCAGCATGCTGTACTTTACTCAGCAAAACACAATTCTCTTCCCTGAATAGCTGCAGGTCAAACAATACAGGGACTTGGTAGACTTACAACAACTAAATAATAACAAGAAAATGAAGAGAAAAATGTTTCTTTAAAAAAGATAACAAGGACTTAAATATGACCTGGTGGACCGTTTTCCTCTTGTGATATAGAAATGACTGATGAGACAGTAACATGGACAACCATAGTTACCACCATCTTAGTTTTCCAGGGAATTAAAAAGAGGAGAAGCAGGGAAGGAGATCTTGGAACAGATAGCCAAACTCCATGATCTCCATTGAAGTAGGAGACGGCCATAGATGAATGTTGTCCTGTTCATGATAAGGAGGCCTTGTTAACTGGGAAGTCATTTATTACTTGAAGGAAGGCTGCAAATGAGTTAGGGAAACACCAGCAAATTGATGCTGAACATAAAGGAACCATTGCTAACATATAAATACAGAAATAATGCCCAAGTCTCCTTTGGGACCAAGTTTCAACTTCCTTTTTGATTCCAGAGATTTAGGGAGAAGCAAAAATAGTTTGCATTTCAGGGCATTTGGATAAGCTAAGTCAACAAAATAATTTAAAGCTGATGAATTGCAAAGTGGTTGTCATGTAAACTTACTCTTCCTGATGCCTTATAAGAGCTTGTTTGTTGGCCTTCCCTAGCCAAACTGTCAAGTCGTTGAGGTCAGGAAATTTTGTTGAGAGAGTTATTACCTCTGCATTCACTCCAAAATGCTCTGCTTTGAAACACTTTAAGTAAACTCCAATATAATAAAATAAGGGTTCACACAATAGCTTAATAATTTGGAGATGTTGTGTCCTCGGTTCAATGAAATGGCCAGGGGAAGGTTAGGATTATAATTACATCCAGGCAAATTAACATAAATTCAGTTTGAAGGAAGGTATAAAACTGGATGCCAGGCCAACAGGTAGGAAGGACAGATATCACACATGCACCTTTGGTCCAAACCAACCCTAAGATCTGTGGCAGGTGACTCATAGAGATTCAAAGGTCAAGCAATTAACCCAGGTGTAATTGGAAGACAACCAGCAGGGATCAGAGACAATTTCTAGAAGATGAGGATGGGGGGTGGGAGACATAGACGCTGAGGAACTAGAATATCAAGCATAGACATTAATGGCAGTCACTAAGACTGAATACCAGGGACAAGGAAAACTCAAACCCAGGATGGGACCTGTGGTGCCATGGGCCATCTGTGAGTATGGCTCAACAGTGACTCAGAGAACTGTGGGTAACCAGAACACCTTAGAGCACCAGGTGTCAAGCCAGGACAGTGCCTGCTTCAGAACAGTTTAATCAGTCAGTAGCAGATGCTTCAGTATCACATGGGTAGCCAGTCAGACATGTGGTTACTGGGGTGATGTGTCTACCATAACAGAAATTCGAGTATATGGAACTTGGTTTTATCAAAGCAGTTTGGTTTATATTTTTAGGAACACATTTATTGAATAAGATGTCTTGATATTTTCCCATTTAATCTAGTCACTCAAAAATTTATCAGTTGCATATTATGTCTCATATAAAAGGCTGTGCACTGGAGATATAGGGAAGCATATGACCTGATGCTTGCCTGTAGAAGCAAACACATGGGTGAAATGATATATAAAATACCAAGTGGTTAGTGCAACAAGAGAGATATGCACAGTAGTATGGGGTACAGCTTGGGAAGAGGAAGCTAGATGAGGCTTCCTGGAATGAGACAGCTACAATCTGAAGTGTATTGGATGAGTAAACATTATTCAATAAACAGGCAGGGGTGAGGGGCAGTGCAAAATGGAGATGTCATTCTAGCCAGGAGGACTGCAAGGCCACTGTAGGAGGTGACGGGTAATAAGTAGTAAGGCAAGAACTGCTGAGGATTGGCAGAAAATGAGAAAGGTAAACAGGGCTTAGATCCTGAAGGACCTAGTATACCAGGATAAGGAACCTGCCATCCTTTAGGTAATGAGCCTCTGAAGCATTTTATTTTATTTTTTTTCTATTTTTTTTTCTCTGAAGCATTTTAATCAGAGGAGTGAGAAGGTCAGATTTCCCATTGAAATAGCTCAGTCTGGGGGCAGCGAAGGACTGATTTAAATAAGTTGTCAGCCTGTTTTAAATGGAGGAAGCCTGTTCTCTGAGAAATGCTGAGAGCCTGAGCTAGAGCAGTGGTATTTTATTTATGGAAAGAAGAGAATAGATCCACACGAAGCACCTGTGTAAATATGAGTTTAAGTTATTTTGGCGGGGAGGGAACTTATCTTTAAAGTTTGTTTGCAATAAGAATATACACATGTAAAAATGAATTGAGTTGTACACTTAAGATTGGTACACTCCATTGTATGTATGTCATACCCTAATAATTGAAAAAAAAAAAGAAAGAAGTCATGCTTCTAGCAGAGGAGAGGCTAATCATGTTTGTCGGCAAATTTAATTTTTTTCTAAGAAAACTACTAGCACAGGACCTTTCCTACTCAGATTCCTCCAGCAAGCAGAGTGGGTACTTCTGAGCGGTATTTTCTTGGGGACTGTTATTGCGGGTGCAACAGTGAGAGACAGGGTGAGTGGAGCAAAGGCAGAGGGAAAGCCCGTACAAGGAAGTGGTATCTAGTTGGAACCACTGTGGGAAAGACAGGTTGTTCATTACCAAGGAAGCTTCTGAGGAACAGAATGAAATGCATTTTAGGGGAAATATTTTTTCATTAGCTCCCACCCTACTAGTCAAAGTTTATCCCCACAAGGAATAATTCTCTTGTTTTGAGTGCATATGTGAACACCAAATGGTTCCCGGGGTGTCTCTTGCTTTTTCATGAACAGAGGAGCCCCGTTATAGGAGGCAAGAGGAACATATTCCTCAATTGGAGCACTGGGGATGTCAGTGAGAAGAGCTGATTTGATTTCTACTCTTTGCTCCTGATACCTATGTATCATCTCTATTGAGGATACAGCGTCATTTTTGTTGGTTCAGTGTATGTACCACATCATGGAGAACAGCATCCCAGCCGTGTAGCTGGTGTCTTAGTGAAGTCCCCATCCCTTTCCCATGAGAGCGGATACATAGGCTGAGGGATTGGTGTTTGCATCAAAGGTATGTGTCATGCGAGTTGAGGCTGCATTTTTATGTAACTTATTGGTGCCTTCTAGATCTGAGGTATTGCTTTCATTCTATCAGTAAATCAACAGATTATGGCTAAGCACTTCTGACCTTATGACCTCGCTTTTAACAAGTAAATAGCAACACCTCATCTCTGCTAATCTGTCATCCCTTTTGACACTAGAGAGTAGATCTGTGTGGTACCATTTTTTACTGTCAATACTGTATTGCAGAGGGTATCTCTCACGTAGTTTCTTAAAAATGCTTTTTTAAAGATCCACTCATGTCCTACCCATGTGTTCTGTTGCTCTAGGGAAGGGGTATCCTCTGGACCCTCCCTGAGAACATAGACCTGGGTTGGATTCTTACATAATAAACCCATGTTAATGTTCCAACCTCCCTGAGTTTTCTGACCCCTTTGTTAGTACTATGCTAAGGAAGTTCTGGCATGTTCTTCTCATTTGTTGTGGATCATCATATGTAACTTTCAAGAAAGCATCCTAGCTGTGTATTAAGACTGGTCCCCTTTTCAACAAATTCTCCGTCTGGTTTTATATCTCTTCCCTTGGACCAACACCTTCAAGATCCACTCCTACTTGCATTCTCCCAGTTCCTATGGTACATATTAGCCAGGTACTGCCATTCTTTCAAGTGGAAGTTAATTTTCTCCCAGAGTATGGGCTGCACATGCCTATATCAGCTGCGCTCAGACCTGACCCTGTGGTTGGCCTGGGGTAATGAGGGATGACAGGGGTGGCTTTTGAGTAGGACATTTATCAGCATAAAGTGAGGGTCTAGCAGGGTATCCAGGCTGCTCTCCTTTGCTTTTAGCTTCATGGGGAGTGTAGGAAAATATGAGATGAACATGTTCAGATTCATCTAGCAAACACCCCCATCCCAGGTCTCAGAGTACCTCCTTTTCCTTATAGGGACTTGGGTTTGGCATGGGTGACTCTTGCTGTTTCCTTTGCAACCTTGCTACTCTTAGAGTTAGATTCCTTGCCTGATATTATCTGTTTGGCTTGCAGCTGCAAGAGGCAGTCTCCTTCAAATCTACATTGGCTCTCTGGCTTTCACAGCTTACTTTACTCTGATAGTTTGATACTCTGAGCCTATCATTTCCTGTTTTCAAGGTGAGTAATACAAGGAAGCATTATCTAGTTGGCCACTACCATGGGAGAATTAACAGAACCAATCTATCGTTCTAAAATCAAGTGATATATAGCTGTGACGTAATCCAGTACCTAACATTCAACTTATATCTTATCTGAATAAATTATAAGTTAAAAACAACTCAAACATTATACTTGCACATCAATCAAAATAATACCCCCTAAAATCTACATATTCCTCCCACATTAACAGCTAAAATATTTTACTCTAAGTTTATTTATTTTTATTTTTTTTTACTCTAAGTTTAAGTTGCTGAAAATAATGTAATTTCTGGCCAACTATAAATATTAACATGAAAATAAACTATCAAATCACTTAAAAAATTTCCAGTGAAATTTTCTATAATAGCAGTTAATTAGCCACATTGCCACATATATGTGAACAAGGTCATAATAGAAAATTTATACCATTCCTTTCTTTTTGATTTCATTTCCATTCAACTTCCCTCAATTTTTAATCTAATGTAATTTTTATGCTTGCTTGTCTTATATTAATCACATATACTTTGCAAAAATTATGTATGTGAATTAAAACTTTAAAATTAACATTTTCCTATGCTGTCTCTAAGAAAAAATAATTTTATTCTGGATAGATTTAACTTTATTACTATTACTAGAGGCCCGGTGCATGACATTTGTGCACTGGGGGAGGAGGGACCCCTCAGCCTGGCCTGCGCCCTTTGGCAGTCGAGGAGCCCTCGGAGAATGTCCATCAGTAGGACATCCTTAGCACTGCCGAGGAAGTGGGAGGGGCTTGTGGCTGAGTGGCGCTCCCCCTATGGGAGCTCACTGACTACCAGGGGGCAGCTCCTGCCTTGAGCATCTGTCCCTTGGTGGTCAGTGCGGTCATAGCGACTGGTCGTTCTGCCATTGGGTTGATTTGCATATTACCCTTTTATTATATAGGATGACTTAAAGCAAGTTATTTTGAAAAAAAATTAGTT
>NW_006298965.1:236508-242269 GCF_000327345.1 Myotis davidii | reverse complement strand
GACCCCCTGATTGGCCCTGCTCTGTGCGTGACAGGCGGTGGCACTGCAACCTCCCAATCGGCCCTACCCTGACCGTGGCTGAGGGTGGCATCACAACCTCCCAATCTGCCCTGCTCTGTGCATGACAGGGGGCAGTGCCCCAACTCCCCAATCGGCCCTGCTCTGAGCCCGACCAGGGGCTGCATCTAGGGATTGGGCCTGCCCTCTGCCACCCGGGAGCAAGCCTAAGCCAGCAGGTCGTTATCTCCCGAGGGGTCCCAGACTGTGAGAGGGCACAGGCCAGGCTGAGGGACCCCCCCTACTCCCCGAGTGTACAAATTTTTGTGCACCGGGCCTCTAGTTATATATATATAAACACAAAAGTAAATGGCTTATGCAAATATACAGTCCTATGGGATCACAAGCATAAGGTCTGCTGACCACCAGTGCCAGGTGACCCAGAAGTGTGCCCTGGGTAGCAGTCACAAAAACCAGGACTTCATGCATAAAACGGGGGCCCCAGAGGGAAGATCCACTGCTCCAGACATAAAGTGGAGGCTCCAGACCTAAAACCTGGTGCTCCAGACATAGAACAGAGGCTCCCAACGTGAAACCTAATGCTCTAGGCATAGGACAGTGGCTCCAGACATAGAACAGAGGCTCCTGATACAGAACAGAGGCTTCTGATACAGAACAGAGGCTCCAGACAAAACGGTGCTTGAGATAGAACAGAGGCTCCACACAGAGAACAGAGGCTCCCGAGGTAAAACCTGGTGCTCCATATGTAAAACGGAGGCTCAGACATAAAACCTAGTGCTCCAGGCATAGGACAGAGGCTCCTGATACAGAACAGAGGCTCCAGACACAACGGTGCTTGAGACATAGAACAGAGGCTCCAGGCAGAGAACAGAGGCTCTAGCCATAAAATGGAGGCTGCAGACGTAAAACCCTGGTTCCAGGTGTGAAACCGGGCCCCCAGCCTTAAATCCGGCCTTCCGGACATAAAAACGGACCTTCTGACGTAAACCGTAAAACGGGGGCTCCAGACACAAGTCAAAGCTCCTCTCCAGGAGATACCGTGCTCTGCCCCGGGGCAGAGGGAGACTGTGAAGATGGGGCCTCAGGGCCCATCCCTGGAGAGCTGCCTGCAGGCCCCCAAATGTGTGTCAAATCAGAGGCCTGCCTTTCAGGCTTAAGCTCCAAGACAAGCCAATGATGCCCCTCTAGATAGGTTGCTTCTGTGCTGGAACCCTGTGGTAGGTGAGTCCCTATATACACTCTTCTGATTTTCTAAGTTAGATATTTTGGAGGGCTCATTGCTTAGGGTCAAATCTTAAAAGTGGGGGTGCCCGGTGTGGGGTTCAAATCCTTTGCTTTTCAAGGAGAAGCTCTGAGTTGATTTCCCTCTCTCCCAACTGTGGGTCTCCAGGCCAGAGGGTGGGGTTCTCGGTGAGACTGTGTTCCAGCTTCTCCTAGTCACATCCTGTGGACTTTTTCTTGTTCACCTGATGAGTAGGAGTCATCAGCCAGTTTTAATTTGTTTTCTCCCCAGAGGAAGTTGTTCCATAAGTAGCTGTAGATTCAGTCTATTGGAGGAGATGAGTTTAAGATACTTTTATGTTGCCTGAGGGTATGGCTCAGTGGTTGAGCATGGACCCATGAACCAGGAGGTCATGGTTTGATTCCCTGTCAGAGCACATGCCCAGATTGCAGGTTTGATCCTCAGTATGGGGTGTGCAGGAGGAAGCCAATCGGTGATTCTCTCTCATCATTGCTGTTTCTCTCTCTCTCTCTCCCCCTCTCATTTCCTCTCTGAAATCAATAAAAATATATTAAAAATATGTTTTAAAAAGATCCTTTTATGTCCCCATCTTGAATTGGAACCCCTGAAAAAGGCTCATAAAGAGGTACCTTAGCTCATTTTCTGCATCTGAATATTACTGATTTTTGGACTGAAATGGGTGAGGTTCACTAAAATTCAAAAGCCAAAAATGTGGAGGATACCAGGTGGACAAAAGGTATATTAGTCATAGCATACTCTCATTAATCTAAATCTACCAGGTATATGATACAAATGAATAAGCAACTAGAGAAGTGGTTGATGGGTGACAACCATCAACAGGTGTTCGTGTAAAAACACATATAGATATCCTTGTGTATAGTGAGGAAGACAAGGTCCAGCAAGATGTCTCTATCACAGGTGCACTCTCCGAATGATGCTGAGGATCTGGAAATTC
Organism: Myotis davidii; assembly: GCF_000327345.1. Taxonomy (NCBI): domain Eukaryota; kingdom Metazoa; phylum Chordata; class Mammalia; order Chiroptera; family Vespertilionidae; genus Myotis; species Myotis davidii. Next base: position 240,053 of record NW_006298965.1, on the reverse strand, counting down.
CTTGCTTGGAAATCACTCATGCTTGCTTGCTCTTACAACATTTTTATAGAACCCAGGGCACTTGCATCCCAGTATGAAGACCCCCTAATTATTTGCCATCCTTTATGAATATCATTAATTCTATTGGGATCCAATAGAGCAAAAGAAGTCAGAATAACAGAGAGTGCTTATAAATAGGGATATGCGTTTACATTAGAAATTAAAATAGAAATCAAATAGAACCCATTTTTTTAAAAGTGAGAAAATGAAGAAAGTTCATGTCTGTATGCAATATAGGAATGATTCTGAAAGTAGAAAGGGAAAATCAAACACATGTGAGAAATCAAAAAAATGTGGATTCTATCAGCAAAATCAGAAAAAGGGATAATGAATATGTATTTATCAAATGAACAAAGAAAACCAACCTTTTAAACATGTGATGAAAGGAATCCCGTCACCATGTGGTCTAGTTGCCTCTCTTCTACCTGCCGGATGCAGTAGCTGCTCCAGCTTCCTGCCACAGACCTAACAGTGCAGACAGGGTGCTCAGGATAGGCTTTCGTAGCCTGACTGTCTCAGGACACAGTCAAGGTTAAATGGTCTGGTAGGTAATGTCATTGGAACTCAAGAAGTTTCATGTTAGTATCATGTCACAGCAGGACACCTGCTGATTGGGCAGCAGTGTCAGTACAGTTAGCCATTGTTCTTCAACACCAAAAATATAGCAAATCAAATCAAGCCCAAAATTTCTTTTAAGGGCTTGTCTAACAGATAAACAGTCTTGTTTGTTTGTTTTCAGTGAATAGTTACCCATGTACTATAATTTAGTGATAACTTTGAACACTAACTTTGGAGTAGCTGACACATTAATTCAGTCATTTTCTAAACTATTCTTAGTTCATAGTGGTGGTTTGTGGTTCTGTGTGAGGACCCTCAAAAATGTATCTCAAGGGGTCCTAAGAGTAAAGACTGCTTTCTGTCTGGTCTTACAGCCCCTGGTTTTAGTATATGAATTATGTCCCATATGAGGTTTGTGCACATGTCTTTTTCTACTGCTATATAACAAGCCCGATGAGCTCAGGTTCATCTGCATATCTTTATGCACATCAACATGCTCTAGGACTTTGAACGTATTCTGTTGAGTGAATAAATAAGTGGATGTATGGCAACTGCTGAGTATGTGATGACATTCAAAGTGAAATTTTCTCAGAAGACTCATAACTTTGACAATGAATCCCGAATTCCTCCATTTAGTGTGAAAATGAAGAACATTTTAAAAATAGGTCAGAGCCATAGTCTTATCAAGTTCATCTTGAGTCCAAGAATAGTTTATATGTTCCATGTGCTACTCAGATATAGAACACCTCACCCTTAAGAAGTAGAATGTATAATCTTAGAGAACTCTTTGGGGGCAGCCAATAGCCAAAAATATGTTATGGATTTTCAGATAAACAGCTCATCTAAAATGTTTTGAATTGATTCTCTTGGATTTTACAGGTAAAGAATCACTACATGCAAATAAAAAGAATAATGATTCTCTTCCTTCCTCTTTTAAATTTATAATTTTATCGTATTCATTTTGGTCTGACTTTTAGAACAGTAATAAATAATTGTGCCTTCAGGTACACTTGTCGATGGAAATTCCTCTTTTTTTGCAGTTAGTATGAAATTGACTATTGATTATTGGATTGGGAGCATTTTTCTTTATTAGTGAGCAGAGGGCAGGCAGAAAATACAAATTGGCTGGATTAATTAGAAAACAAATATTTATGAGACTCCTGTGTCTGTAGGGGAGAATATGATGTAATTTAGAGAAGATGAAAGCATTGTCAGCCTTTAGAAAACTTTCCTATGAAGATGGATAGAATGATAAGAAGTAATGTTGGATAGAAAGAGAGAATGTTAGGGAAGGCTCACTCACTATTGCCCAAAGTTTACAATATTATACAACACCAATTTTGCTTCAATGTCCTGGCCAAAGGCCAGGAAAACACCCATGAGAAGATCTACTATAAAGCCAGTAAACAACTGAAGAAACACATTATGAAAATATTTTATATTCATAGACATTAAAGTAGCCTCTGTGGTCAGCAGAGCACTTTCAACAGTGATGGAAAACCACTTGCATCTCCTAATTGCTTACTTATTCAATTGTCTTTTTTGACCTGTGCAGGAACGGGGGATAAAGAAAAGCCAGTAATAACTGCATGATATGAAGTCCACAGTCAAATCCTTGCTATATCCATAATTTACTGGTTGGCATTGGTCAAATTACTTCATCTCTCTCTCAGCATCAATTTCCATAGAAATAAAACAAGGTACTTAAGTTCTTCGCTCTTCATGATCCCTTTTAATGTTGAAGTTATAGAATTCTGTGATGGAAATTCCTGTCAATGTGAGGTGTTTTAGGTGACTATTTCAGCTCTTTGTTTGTTTGTTTTAGTCTAAGCTCAATCTCTCTCTCTCTCTCTTTTTTTTTACTTCTAGGTAGAACTAAGTATAATCATCCCTGAAGTACTGTAGTGCTAACCAATACTTACTGCTATGTATGCTAGGCTCTTCCTATCCTCCCTCTAATACAAAGAGGTAAGTGGTACAGTGGTTATGGAGTGAGACTTCTGAAGTTCAAAACCTGCTCTAGCACTTCCAGCCAGGTTTCTGAAACTTTAATAAGCACAGGATTCATTTTGAGGTCTTATTAAAAAGCAGATTTTTCCTTTGGCCACTGTAAATAATGCTGTAATGCACATTTGCAAATAAATGTTTTTGAGTTTTTTGGGTAGATACCCAGATGAGAGGTTGCTGGGTCCTATGTAACTCTATTCTTAAATTTTTGGGGAGCCTCCATAGTGTTTTCCATAGTGACTGTACCAGTTCACATTCCCACCAGCAGTGAATGAGGGTTCCATTTTTGCCACAACCCCTCCATCACTTGTTATTAAGTGTCTTGCTGATAATCTCCATTCTAGCTGGTGTGAAGTGGTATCTCATTGTAGTTTTGATTTGAATTTTCCTAATAGCTAGTGAGATAAACAGAAGAAGTCAAGAACCATATGCTTTCACTCATATGTGGGACATAAAACTGAAAGCAACAAGTGAACCAAGAAAACAAAAACTCATAGACACAGACAGCAGTATGGTGGTTACCAGAGGGAAGAGGGATAGGGGAGTAATAAAGGGTAAAGGGTAAAGGGGGTCTAATATATGGTGATGAGAGATGATTTGGCTTTGAGTGGTAGGCGCACAATGCGATATATAGATGATGTGCCATAGAATTGTACACTTGAAACCTACACAATCTTATTAATCAATGTCACCCCAATAAAATTAATTTTTAAAAAAGCATGTTTTGATTTAGTAACCTGAGGTGGGGTTTGAGATTCTGCTTTTCTAGCAAGCTCCCAAGTGCTGTTGATGCTTCTGGTCCCTGAGCACATTTCTGTGCCTCAGTTTCCTCTTCTACAAAATCAGGATAATGATAGTAGCCCATCTATTTCCTCTTAATGTTACTTTACGGATAAGTGAATTTATGCTGCAAAGGACTTTAACAGAGCCTGGTGCACAGT